>NC_079902.1:942787-1003609 GCF_024868665.1 Triplophysa rosa | reverse complement strand
GAGAGAGAGAGAGAGAGAGAGAGAGAGAGAGAGAGAGAGAGAGAGAGAGAGTTGGGTGTACTCACACAGTCTCTTAAAAGACTGCCAACAACAAAGCAAAGTATGAAATGAGCTGCACAATGACAAGTGAATGTGTCTCCCGGCGGTTTTCTACTTACTTGCATCAATTACAAGCCTGTTTTGCCAAGTACGACTCAAAGACCGCAGTATTTTTAGCAGCTGTGCCGTTTACGCCGTATGCTGCAATTATAAGCCGTGTTTTTATACTGGCGGCCAAACGCTTCATTTCACTTGAATTTGTATTATTTCTCCTGACCTTCTGTATCATGATGCTGTAAGTCCCATGCTTCACTGTTAATGAGCTGAAACCTCAGCACACGTGAGATCAAGTTCATACACATCTGAAACTTCACTGACGGCACCAGCTGTACTAAAACCTCTCATGTCAGGACCTCCACATGGAGTGTCGACGTCATGACAGACAGCAAGGTCATTTTATGAGGCTGCTAGACAGCGCACATACATGAGAAGTGTGCGACACACTCTCAATCATCAACTCTCTTCAGAGAAGGGATAAACTATTCATTAATCCATCCTTGAAATGCTATTTAGCAGCATCTAGTGGTGAGGTTGTGAATTGCAACCAACGGCTCACTCCTCCGCTCTCTCCTCCCTTTCGAAGCACTACGGTGGCTGACACAGGACAAAGATGTCGTCACGTTTCTTTGCCGAAGGAAATAACGTATTTATGAAACACGTTCTGTAGAGCAGTTTGTCCGTTTAGGGCTACTGTAGAAACAACATGATGAATTCCATGTAAGGTGTATGCAGATAGAAACAGCTCATTCTAAGGTAATAAAAACATAACGCTTCATTCTGTAAGGTCTTTATTTTATACACCTCTGAACATACTGTATAGTATATTACATATACATATGTATATTATATTGCATTTCTGTCAACAGATCCTCCAAAAAACTACACACTGGACCTTTAAATGACACAAATGCACACAAATGCATTCAGTAATCATGCAAGCCATTCATGACGCTGAAGTGCACACTAGATCTGTGTGTGTTTCTTATATCAAACCCTGAGCATTTTCTTTGAGAAATACAGACTTCACTTCACCACAAGCCATCAAAATAAAACTTCATCCTAATTCTGATACATCACACTCACGCAAACTGTCCAGAAGTCAATGCAGACTTTAATTTGCAGAGTCGACTAAAAATGGGTGATTTTTCCCTCTATTGTTCAACTAAGGAGCTGGACAGAGAGAAGACAAACTCCCTTGAGCTAGGTACGTACAGACCGGGACGTTAATGGCATGCGCTTATCGCCAGCGTTTTCACTGCAAATTCACTCCCTGACACAGATGTCGCTTAATGAAAAACAGACACACCCCGGTACACAAGGTGGCGCTGCGCAACTTTCTGCGTTCTGACACTCGCTTGTCACACAGAAGAAGAATTCATCTTGTTTCCTCTTCGTCAATGTGTGCTCGGCAAGACCGTTTTGTGCATGAGCGCCACCAAGTGGTGTTTTACTGTAACTTCAGCAGCTCCAGGCACCTGAACAAAAGCGCCAATCTCATTGGAAGGCCAGTTTTTAACGCGGAGTGTCAAACCAAAAAACGAGCTCGAGGCGTTTAAAAAAAAAAGACACTTTTACGCCTGCCGTTTTTCCACGTCGGTGTACGCTCACATTGGCGCCCTTTGTTAACGTCGAGGATAAACGCGCGCGATAAGCGTCCCGGTGTGGACGGCCCTTAAGAGAAGATGTGCGTGCGAGTTGTCCTAAATGAGATTAGTGAATGTTTCAGCAGCTGTCACACACGTCTGGAGATCGCAGACAGGCTTACCTGATTTAATACAATAATCTCATCCGCATCTACGATGGTGGACAGCCGGTGAGCAATAAACACAGATGTTCTGTCCTTCACCATTTCCTTCATAGAGCTGAGAATAGTCTGGAAAGAAAAGGATGATAAAATCACACGTGTCTCTGTCTTCCCTTTATTCTGTGGCATGTTTCATTAAGAATCCGTCCGTCTCGTGTGACGGTGAGCTCTTGATGCCATTGAGAGGATTTATATGAAGACTCTTCTGACACATTAAAACAAACACTGGCTTCTCTCTATGATAAAACTCTTCTCATGATAATGAAAAAGAAAGCTTACAGTGTAAATATCATAAGAGAAATGTTCTCAGAGGAGAAATCATCTCTTAGTGATGACGCTGACTTCTCCAATGCCAAAATCTTCAAAGATCAAGCCGACAGAAATGACCGGAGCATTCTCCAGCTCTGATTGGCTGTGAAGCAGATGTCACCGTGTCTCACCTCTTCAGTGATGGAGTCTAGTGAAGACGTGGCTTCATCATACAGCAGAATGGGAGGATTCTTCAGGACGGCTCGAGCAATGGCCACACGCTGCTTCTCTCCACCTGTCCGTCACAACATCACATGATCATTAGCCATTCAACAGCGTTCCTCCTCTGATGACGCTTCTGAACCGTGACGTATGTACCTGACAGCTTCAGGCCTCGCTCTCCCACCTGCGTGCCGTACCCATGAGGCATTCTGAGAATGGCGTCGTGGATTCCGGCCAGTTTGGCCACGCTGTACACCTCCTCTGCCGTGGCACTGATGTTACCATACTGGAGATTGTAAAATATGGTATTGTGGAAAAGCACGGCATCCTGAAATGACAAGAACTGAAATGTCATCTCTTGCAGCCAGCTTGTTATGTGGAGAGATCATCATGAAGTTTATTTTTGCATGGTCTTAAATGAAGTGTGATCACTGTTCCCATGGTAGCTTACTGCTGAGATCCTCTCAAACAAACAAAACAAAAGTGCTTGACTCTACAAAACACACCAGCACAATGCTAGAGCGTCAGTGTGCAGGGCTGTACAGTGCGACATGCTACGACAAAAATCGGTCTGTGCAAAGTATACGTTTCCCAGTGTAGCACGCATGCGACACAGCTTTGCACGTGCATTAGGTGGAGCTGCGTGTAATGTGAAGTGTGTTTGTCGTATGTGAGGTTAAAGGGAGACTTCACCCAAAAATGAAAATTCTGTCATCATTTACTCGCCTTCGAGTTGTTCCAAATCTGTATAAATGTCTTTGTTGTGAGGAACACACAGAAAGATATTTGGAAGAATGCTTATAACCAGACATATCTCAACACCCATTGACTCCCATAGTAGGAAAAAATACTTTAATAAAGAAGACATTTTGAAGAATGTAGGACAGCAAACAGTTCTGGGGCACTTTTGACTACCATTGTATTTTTACTACTATGGGAGTCAATGGGGGGAAAAATCTGTCTGGTTATAAGCATTCTTCCAAATATCTTTCTGTGTTCATCAGAACAAAGACATTATACAGATTTGGAACAACTAGAGAGTGAGTGATTCATGATAGGTTTTCATTTTTGGGTGAACTGTACAGTGCATCCGGAAAGTATTCACAGCGCTTCACTTTTTCCACATTTTGTTATGTTACAGCCTTATTCCAAAATGGTTTAAATTCATTATTTTCCTCAAAATTCTAAAAATTCTAAATACCCCATAATGACAACGTGAAAGAAGTTTGTTTTAAATCTTTGCAATTTATTAAAAATAAAAAACGAAAAAAGCACATGCACATACGTAAGTGTTCACAGCCTTTGCCATGACACTCATAATTGAGCTCAGGTGCGTCCTGTTTCCACTGATCTTCCTTGAGATGTTTCTACAACTTGATCGGAGTCCACCTGTGGTAAATTCAGTTGATTGGACATGATTTGGAAAGGCACACACCTGTCTATATAAGGTCCCACAGTTAACAGTGCATGTCAGAGCACAAACCAAGCCATGAAGTCCAAGGAATTGTCTGTAGACCTCCGAGACAGGATTGTATCGGGTCACAGATCTGGGGAAGGGTACAGAAACATTTCTGCAGCATTGAAGGTCCCAATGAGCACAGTGGCCCCATCATCCGTAAATGGAAGAAGTTTGGAACCACCAGAACTCTTCCTAGAGCTGGCCAAACTGAGCGATCGGGGGAGAAGGGCCTTAGTCAGGGAGATGACCAAGAACCCGATGGTCACTCTGACAGAGCTCCTGCATGTCTCTGTGGAGAGAGGAGAACCTTCCAGAAGAACAGCCATCTCTGCAGCACTCCACCAATCAGGCCTGTATGGCAGAGTGGCCAGACAGAAGCCACTCCTCAGTAAAAGGCACATGACAGCCCGCCTGGAGTTTGCCAAAAGGCACCTGAAGGACTCTCAGACCATGAGAAACAAGATTCTCTGGTCTGATGAAACAAAGATTGAACTCATGTCCGGAGGAAACCAGGCACCGCTCATCACCTGGCCAATACCATCCCTACAGTGAAGCGTGGTGGTGGCAGCGTCATGCTGTGGGGATGTTTTTCAGCGGCAGGAACTGGGAGACTAGTCAGGATCGAGGGAAAGATGAATGCAGCAATGTACAGAGACATCCTCGATGAAAACCTGCTACAGAGCGCTCTGGACCTCAGACTGGAGCGAGGGTTCATCTTCCAACAGGAAAATGACCCTAAGCACACAGCCAAGATAACAAAGGAGTGGCTACAGGACAACTCTGTGAATGTCTTTGAGTGGCCCAGACTTGAACCCGATTGAACATCTCTGGAGAGATCTGAAAATGGCTGTGCACCGACGCTCCCCATCCAACCTGATGGAGCTTGAGAGGTCCTGCAAAGAAGAATGGGAGAAACTGCCCCAAAATAGGTGTGACAAGCTTGTAGCATCATACTCAAAAAGACTTGAGGCTGTAATTGGTGCCAAAGGTGCTTCAACAAAGTATTGCTCAAAGGCTGTGAATACTTATGTACATTTGCTTTTTTTCGTTTTTATTTTTAATAAATTTGCAAAGATTTCAAACAAACTTCTTTCACGTTGTCATAATGGGGTATTGTTTGTAGAATTTTGAGGAAAAAAATGAATTTAATCCATTTTGAATAAGGCTGTAACATAACAAAATGTGGAAAAAGTGAAGCGCTGTGAATACTTTCCGGATGCACTGCACCTTTAAGGTGTGTTTGTGTAGGCGTTGTTTGGTGATTTCTGGGGTGGCTGTTTTAAAGATCAAGTTAGAAGAGCACAAAAGTATGTGATATTAATGTAAGTACACATGTCAAAGGAGTAGTTCACTTCAAAATAAGCCCCCATTGACTTTCCATTGTAATTTCTATTCCTACTATGGAAAGTCAATGGGGGCTTCTTTTAAAGTGAACTACTCCTTCAAACAAATGTTTAGGTTACTTAAAGAAATACGATATTTTTTCACGTTTAGATCTAGACATGTGATCAAAGTCTCACCTGCGGTACGACACCCACAGCTTTCCTCAAGCTTTCCAAACTAACATCACGAATGTTCTGGCCTGCGATGTAGATGTTTCCTTGCTGTGGCTCGTAAAATCGAAACAGCAATCGAACGATGGTGCTCTTCCTACAGAAACATAATATTTCAGCGTGAGGCTTGTGATGTTAAACGCATTCAGGTTTATAACAGTGTAATCTTTCCTTGAACTTACCCAGATCCACTCCCGCCAACGATGGCCACCTTTTTCCCCGCGGGAACCTCAAATGAAACGCCGTTGAGCACTTTCTGTCCTTCCAAATACTGAAAACACACATCCTCAAACCTGATGGTGGCTTCCTGAGAAGTTACGAGCAGAGGTGGAGCCATTTCCTTCTCCTACAGAAGATACAAAAATATGATATTGTGGCGTGAAACATGTTTCTGCTCTGAAACGCTTCATCAGTCTGACTTTGTAGAATTCACAAAGCTGTAAAGCAGAACAAAGCCACATTTATCAACAATAACTACTGCGATGGTGGTAACAGCACTGTGAAGTGATTCTACACACAGACGTGTGGTGTCAGAGACATCAAATGATGGTCTGGCAGTAATGAAAAGCATTACTGATGCCCGTGAACACTCAGACAGACTTTATTCACAGTGATTGTTACAGACCGCACACGAGACAAAAACCCTCCACACTGAGGCTGTGAAAGACAGGAATACTCAAATACTACCACACGCTTCCACCGCTCACGTTCAAATCTGAAAGCTCTATTATCAAATGTTTGTGTCATTACAGCACTGCTACAGCAAATAAAAGAACGGCTTTCTCAACAGACCTTTATGTTAGTGTCCACGCTGAGCAGTGTGAAGAGTGTGTTCATGTCTATGAGAGCTTGTCTGGTCTCTCTGTACACCGTGCCCAGAAAGTTGAGCGGCAGAGAGATCTGAAAGAGAAGGCCGTTCACCATCACCAGGTCTCCAACTGTCATCGTCCCTACAGGAGAAACAAACACAACAAAGTTAACTCCTGCCATAAAACAACCGGCTAAACAATAACATGCAGCATATTTCAGTCTCTCTGTGTTGTATTTCTAAAGGATAATCCACGGCTAGCTGTGCATGAAGGATTTTAATGGCCATTCAAATCTGGTTCATTTCAAACGTTGATTAAACTGACTGGAACTAGCCGTGCATTAAAGGGTTTTAATGCACACCTTCCAGCCAACCAGAATCAAGTATTCAAACAGACCACGGTATAAGACTGTCTTAATCAGTTTGCAATAAGTGAATGTTTTGGGGGGGCTTTAAAAAGTTCTGTATCATTTTAGGACATCACTCCGCGAGTGATGTTTTCGTTTTCCTTTCAGTGTGTGAAACGTGTGAGTTGATCGTTTCAGTTAGCCAATCACAACAGAGATTACGGACACAACTCAAGATCAGGTGCAAAGCGGTTGTGAAGATCTACAAATTTGAAATTCGAAAAGAATTCATGTAATACCATGACATATGAATAAAATGTTTGGAAATGCACACATAACAATAACGGTGAATAAGGGGCAATACACAAAAAAGGCAAGAGCAGAAGAAATATATTTGAAGACGTGACGCGTGAGCCATGTTCACCTGCCATTATGCCTTTACTGGCGAGCACCATGATAGCGGTGAGACCGACGCTGAAGATAGCACTCTGACCGAAGTTCAGTACGGCCAGAGTCGAGGTGGTCTTCAGAGAAGAGGACTCATACACCTTCAGAAAACCATCATACCGCTCCGCCTCGTACCTCTCATTGTTGAAATACTGACACAAAAAGAGAAACAGAAGAACAACACAATGTTTCATTAAGGAATATTCCACATCATTTTATACCTGAACTCCTGCCTGGATACCTTAGTGATGGTTCTCTGATACTCATGTTCAAATATCAACCTGTTTCACACGCTACTTCACGTCATGACAGATGATGAGGGTTGTTTCACTACAGTACTTGTGTTAAAGCAGTGAAAGAACTCGAGGATGTGTAACATGTCAATCATGTCTCCTGATGACTATACACCAGCTGAATGAAGCAAAGGATGAAGCTTTCCCAAGATGATGAGGTAATGATGTCATGTCTACAAACATAATTACAGCTCCACTAACTCAAAATATGGTTTTTAGATTTATGTTTTGGTCTGTGTGAACTGAAGTGACCTGAAACTCATGAAATGTGACTCAACATGTGGATTTACCCGAGCGGATGAAGTGTATGGAGGATTGTTTCATGAGTGCAAGTGTGAGATGAAAAACAACTACAGACCATCCTTTCAATATCATTCTGAAGAACTCATGTTCATGATTAGGGCTGTCACGATTATTAAATAATCGTCTCATCGCAATTATTGCACATCTCTATAGAAGACACTAGGGGGAGCTTTAGTGCATCTGCATATTGCATATTTTAGTGTATATATTGTAACTAAAGCATGGTAATACTGGTCAAATGTACCACCATAACACAATCACTTAAAAAAAACTAAAGCATATACCATAAAAATAACCTGCAGTACAATTTAATATTATTTCAGTGTGAAAACCAGTCTAGCAAAATCTCATTAACACACAAGTAAACTTTTATTGTAGTCTTGCAAGTGAGAAAAAACAGACTAGAAGCTTTTCTATGACTGATAGTATTTTAATGGAGGCTTCAATTCACCCCTGATCAATTTACTTCATTTACAAGTATTTGGCGGTTGTATTATTGACAGGTAAAAGCCTCAACCTCAAGTATGATGACCCAATCTTTTGACCAAAAAAATGACCAAATCGTGACAGCCCTATTCATGATGCTTTAATGTCATTCAGGTTATATACACTAGCGGTCAATCGTTTAGGATCACTCTTTATTCATGTTTTTCCACAGTTTAGAATCATATTAAACCCATCAAAACCATGAAATAACACAAATGTAGCTGTGTGAATTATGTTGTGACACAAAGCATCCAATGAACTCTATGTGATATTTGAGCATCTTTAAAGTAGCCACCCTTTGACTAGAATCGTACACTTGAGGTCTCGACCCGAGAAGCTTTATATACACTACTGAAGGAATTTCCATCTTTGCTGGACTCTTATTGACTGCCTTTTATTTATTATTTGGTCCAAATCATCCATTCGAATGTATACAAAACGATTAAAATGGTGGATATAGGGATCTAAACTCATAAATCAGCTATACCAGTATACTTATATATGTGTAGATAGATGATTTTAAACGTAATATATAGATAAAGAGCTATCACCATTACTTTTATATATATATATATCAATAAAAATGAGGTTTTCTAATAAAATAAAAGAATTTTTGTCTGCAAAAGTGACTTCCGACATTGAAACACACAACTTCAGATGAAGGTCATGAGAAACATTTGGTGTGCACACATCAGCACATTGAGGGCAAAACAAAAGAAAAACCCTGACAGTATTAGACAGCGGGACTCACCTTAACAGTTTCATAATTGAGAAGAGAGTCGATGGCAGCGTTTCCAGCTTCATTATCGGCTTTATTCATCTCGATCCTGAACCGTGTCCTGATCACACACACAAATGGATGTGTTAGGAACGACACGCAATGCTGTGAGAAGACAACACGTACTGTACTGTAGATCAACAGCGTACCTCCATTGTGTAACAGCGATTGTGAATGCCGTGTACGCTGAGAGAGTTCCCAGAGTCACCAGAGCAAACTGACCACCGCATTTATAATACTGCTCAAACACACAAAAACATGACATCAGCATCGTCACAGATCACCTTCATTCCCACCGCGCTGCTAGCGCTCATGTTTCGGACATTATTAAAAGATCTGAGTACCTCAGCTGTTAGACTCAACACGTGTGTGTCAATCCATCAATCACCTTGGACTGACAGTTCTTCTATGTTTAATGTGATATGATGGATGGATGGTGTCAAAAGCACAGATATTATTCATGCTATAAATAAATGCGTTGTTGACTAAGTGTTGTGTTGTGTTGTGTGAGTTTTGCTTGTTAACACAAACTCAGATGTGAACTTGGACACTGAAAGGATGGCAGCGGTGGAATGAAGTGTGTGTCTCACCAGAATACCGCTGACCAGCAGCATCTCAAAGAGAGTGGGCCCGAGGTTAAAGACCAGCGCGCTCAGAACGAAACTGATTCCTCGCGTGCCGCGGTCAATGGCTTTGGACAGTGCTCCTGTCTGTCTGCTCAGGTGAAAGCCCAGATCCAGGTTATGAAGGTGAAGAAAGACATTCCTGGCGATCCTTCTGATGGAGCTCTGAGCCACTTTCCCAAAGACAGCGTTCCTCAGCTCATTGAAGAGAGCCGCTCCAGCACGAGACACGCCGTCTGAAAAACACAGGAGAATTATGGGTAATGACGCTCTTCGCAGGGCCACACAGTGGCTTAACCACAAAGCTCGCTGCAGGGTTATCTCTTAAAACAACACGTCGGACGTAACTGCAACAACAGCATCGTTCCTTCATGAAGGGATAGTTTACCCAAAAATGAAGAATGTTGGTAACCAAACAACACTGAAGCCCACTCACTTCCATTGTGAAGCCCACTCACTTCCATTGTGTCCATTGTGTTTTATCTCTTAAATGCTACACTCTATAAGAAATGAAACTAATATTGGATATATATAGATGTTCATCAACCAATAACCAATATCAAACACACACAGATTATAACAATAACTCTGCATTTCACGGTGAGCTGAAGTGAACGCTTCCAGCAGCAGCATGTGAAGATCATGGTCATGATGTCGTCCTCTTCACTCAAGAGCACATGAGGCTCATTAAAACAGCAACACCATCACACCTCCATCCTTTTGACCCATGACTACATCTTGACTCACTATACCCACCACACTTTCCATCATCAACAAAAGCCTTCTTAATGTGTGTAGCTTAAAATAAAGCAGAACATGTCGTCCATGTGCTGACATGCGGCTTACATCTTCCCGCTACAATCGCATTAAAACCCCATGAAAATAGACACATTTCATATATCCACTTATAGTGTTAGTGAGGATACGTCACATTCAAACATCATTTAAACCATCTCTCTGAACCGTACATTGAATATCGTTCATGCCAAACATCTTCTATATAGATATATTCATCTTAACATCGGGTATCATGCTTTGTCATGCATTCTGACTTCTTGACACTGTTAAACGTGCTGGCTTCTCATGCTTAACATGGTCATCTTGTTAAAAAGTATTTCTGTACTTGATACACTGCCCCAGCACTCGGAAAGTTTTTTCTAATTCTGGATGCATGTGTCGTCACAGGGATCCTATTGCTTTTATTGGCTATTCTCCTGGAAAAGCTCGGCAAGGGCAGAGCCATTGAGAGAGAGAGTTCTGCCAACGGAAGTCCAAAACGCTGGAGCGTCACGTGATTCACGGTGCCTTCAGATAGTTCCAGGAAGTTGTTTTCTCTTTAAACGCTTTATTTCTTTCATTTTTATTCATTAAATGGCTTTCGTCTTTAAATGGGTTAGAAGTTTACCTCAGTTGGTCTGTTTAGTCGCAGCTCCATGCGTTACTAGTAACTTCCGGGAACTATTGAAAAAATAGTCAATGAAGAAGACGCCACTCTCTCTATCAATGGCTCTGGGCAAGGCGAAAGAAAGAGCCAATCGACGAGCGAGACCGCTTCCCATCAAGGTTATCTGCGCTGCGTTAAGATGGACTGCGCTGCAGCTCTTTACTCCTGCGATGGTGAAGTTTAGGTGTGTCTGTTTGTTCACGGCATTTCAGTGATAATCGGTGCATATAACGCTGGATTTGGAGATGGTTTGAAACTGATAGATGGCGTGGTCCCAGTGCTAAAAGATGCCGGACATGAACTGCACGCGGTTAGTCAAACTAAGTCATACGTCTGTGTTTTGTTGGCAATCGGCGTGTACGTGCATAATGTAGAAAACACGAAGGGATTCATGTGATGATGTGTTGTGTGCTCGTGCTGTAGTTCCACCCCACTCTCCCCACTAGTACCGCCTCTAGCAGCTCGTGTTTTTCTGGAAATAATCGTACAGCTGTATCTCTCTTTTATAAATGTGATCAAACTAAATACTCTTTGAAGATATGATGTATGCAATACTACTGTATAGGCACTCAAGATTAATATAAGATTGGCAGAAACTGCCTGTGATACGCGATAATAAACAATCGTTGTAGAATTTCTTCTTGTATATTGCTAGTTCGGGTAGGCTGATGGCTACAAGTTGCGGGTAAGGACAACAATGTAGCCATCAGCCTACCTGAACTAGCAATATACAAGAAGAAATTCTACAATCGTTACTACGCATGCGCACTTTTGTGACCACAACTGAACTGCCGGTACACATTCACAAACAATAGAGCGCCTGTAGATTATTTCTGATAACAATCAAATGAAACTGAGAAGAAGCGTTTACTTGGCTAAACTTGTCTCTCCGGTTTTTTTTATTTAGACTGCGATACCAAGCTCAACCGCTAGATGTCAGTGTACCATACGGTTTCTGGACAAGCTGCTGAAAAACAAACAGCTGTAGGCAGTGCGTCCCTAATCTATTCATACTCTCCCCTAGGGATGGGAATCGCAGGGTACCTCCCGATACGATTCGATACGCGATACAGGGCTCACGATACCGATAATATCACAATGCGCCGATTCTGCGATAATCGATATATCGCTCGGCAATTCTATAAAAATACATCACGACATCTGTAAATGAAGGGAAAAGTGATCTATTAGATGAGCATTTTTAGAGTGTTGTGACTCTCTGGTCTTTAGGTTAGTTTATTCTTGCGCTTGTCTTTGGACTGTGAGTCTCTGGTGACTCCACGCGTCTCCCAAAACGGGGGTTTGCGGCACGTCACGTCAAAGCGCTCACGCTATGAGGATCATTGCGAATTTCAATGCAAGTTTTGCCTCGGCTCGCCTAAAGTTGAGCTTTATAAAAACCAATAAAAGCTTTACAAAACAATCTGACTTCTGAAATACGTGAGAATGAGCTATTTTAATATGCACGCGCAGATACCTGCACCCCTGCACGAGCACTGCGGGTGAGAGAGAAAGCGCCAGACTGGAGCGAATCACGAAACTACAGACTGAAAGAAGGTGAAAAGAGTATTCCCAACCTGCAGAGCGCCGAGTTAACCACGTCTACTTATTTACATTCACTACGAAATCCAAAGTGTGCCCAAACTTTTGATTTAAAAGACGCTGGCGCATCTCTAATTTGTTGTTGGTCCGCCATTATGCTCGTATTTCTTCCCCGCTGTGATTACAATTTCCTTTCATTTGACCATCTGTAATCTGGGAGCGTCACCACAAGAAATATGTGGGTACTGCCGTTCTGGTAAGCACAGTGTAGGTATGAATTTAGATCTTTTGTATTTGAAAAAAAAAATCGATTTTTTTCCCCATCCCTACTCTCCCCACACATACTACAGAACGTACTGTTTTAATGGTCGATAGGTAGATACTTTATTGAAATCAGTACGTACCGTCATAGTATGCCATGGACGCAGCGACTGACTGCTCTGTCTCAAGAATACACTTGGCATGTCACTGTGATTAAATCTGCTCACAAAATATCTGCTGTAACGCATCAATGAATAAGATTGAGTGAGTGTCTTAAACACAATATCCATCAATGCGGTGCACACACAATCACACCAGCAGTGTGTGTGTGTGCGTGCGTGTGTCTGTTCATGTTTGTATATCCCGGTGGGGACCTAAACCTGAATACACACCAACACATGGGGACTCGTGTCACCGTGGGGACCAAAATTGAGGTCCCCATGAGCAAAAAAGCGTATAAATTGTACAGAACAATATTTTTGAAAAATCTAAAAATGCAAAAAGTGTTCTATGATCTTTAGGTTTAGGGATAGGGTTAGGGGATAAAATATAGTTTGTACAGTATACAAATCATTACGCCTATGGACTGTCCCCACGGAGATAATAAACCAGACGTGTGTGTCTGTGTGTGCGCGTTGGCTCTCATTAAAACGCGCCCTTATGAGGAGAAAGTGAATTTTCACTCTAATGACTTGTTAAGTGGTTAGTAACTATTACTCATTAGCTTCATTTCTCTTCATGTAAACCCCCTGGAAGTGTCTTGATGATGTCATATCAAGAGAAAAAGAAAGCCTGCGTGAGACCCTCCCCCTTTTAAAATAACCAACAGCGCTTTATCAGGCACACCTGGCATTGGACAACTTGTGATGGTCACAGTTGTAAAAACATCCTTTTGATTCCTGATTTTATTTCATATACAACTGTTTCTACAGAAAAGATAACAGCGATATGTGCATGTTATGTTGACGTTTGTCTTCTATCTACTCAACGTGAATTTGTGTCATTGTTTTGAAGCACGTAGCTTAGATAATAATACAAGACAAAAAAAACTTCATACACTTCCCGCTCCACATCTGTAAAGCCGACTTTAGTTTCCATTAGGCTTCCACGGGTGTACAGGAGGACTCTTTCAGGTTTTGAAACTCAACAGTTCGGCCAAATCATCAATGGGGTGCAAAGGCCTGATGCTTGAGCTTATGTAATAAATCAATAAATAAATAACTAAACTGATCAGGCACAGCCGTACAAAAGCCTGTTCAAATTTGAGGGCTCAGTGAAAAGATGGAAAATGATCATGAAAAACTATTACTGTACATTTTTTGGGTAATTACATGGACCTTAAGATAACCTTAAAAACGTCATCATTTCACACAACTGACATTTTGTTGCACTGTAGGGTTGGGCAATGTGGCGTTTTAAAGTGAGGTGCGTCTGGCAGGAGCTGCGCAGACACACATCTTTATAAAGCACAAGCTGGGCAGATATCAATTTAAGCATCTGTACAGCGCGAGCGTCACAGTTACAAAGTGAGGCTTGATTGTATTCTTATTCTGATGTTATATTCATTAAAATACTTATAAAGTGAGCTAGCTGCACAGACACGCATCTTCTTTATACAGTTATAAAGTCAGGCGGGTCTGCGCAAACTGCGCATCCTCTTTATACAGCGCAAGCTACACAGTTATAAAGTCAAGCTAGTCTGATCAGTACAGTGCAAGGTTTTATGCCTCTTAGCCTTATTCATATTCGTCTACAACGCGATTTGCAGCACAGATCAGCGAGAGTCACGTGAGGAAAGTGACACATTTGTTGGAATCACGTTGCCGGCTCAACATCGTCATGTCTATCAGCCATCAGCATTGTCTATCGGCCCAACCCTATTGCACTGTGCATTTTGATGCACGGAGGCGTGTAAAAACATCTGTGAATCCAAAAGGTCATAGTGTTTTTCAGTCAGGAACGTGTTGTCAGTGTCTGCAATATGATGAGCAAATGAAACAAACTCTAAACTGCAATCGCACTTCTAAGAGTTTCATGACACAACACATTACAATGACCGTAATAGCGTTATCGACAGATAACTTTTCAGGCAAAGGTCAGACGACACTTAATATGCAGCATGCTTCCCAAAATGAAGTCAAACACCTGCCAAGACAGGAGCGAGCAGCACTTACAGCCAATCAAAACAGCCGTTGCCATGGTTGCCACCGTGTTTGGCGCGTCGCTCAGGTTCAACATGTGTCCCGACATCTGGTTCAGGCCATCCACAGCATATTTAAACATGAAGGGCACCGTCACGTTGGTCATCTGGAGGACAAACAGGGAAAAAAGGGAAAGGTTGATGTTTTGATAAGTTCCTGCAAGCGGCGTGACACTACATTAACAGCAGAGAGCCACCGCTCCGCTTCATGCATCCGCTAATGGAATTGAAATGGTTATTAAAGGTAATTAAAAGCTGGCGGACAGCTGCTGGCCCGTGCCAACACGCAGCAGAACATTAGCTGAACACCATTTCACTTTCATTTCTTTTCACCTCATTCATCCCATGTGACTCACAGAGCTCTTTTAATTTCACTTGACAACAGACTGACCACACCACACATCAAGACGTCAGATGAGCGAGACTGAATGCCCTCACAGACAGTGTTTCATACTCATACTGACCTCTGCGAGCTTTATTTCAAAATAAAAACTTCAACTCCGTTCTGACCTTGTATTAGTGCTGGGTAAAAAATATGGACTCTTCTATTTTAATCCATATTCAATTTTAAGAAACGGATGGTAACGATTTGGGAAATCCCTGAATCGATTCTTAAAGAGTACATAACTAGGGATTTTTAAGGTCCTACTTAGGTTTATGGAGTGTCCAACAAGTTTATGTATATAGAACATGTAAAAACACTATTATTTTATAATAATAGGCAGTTATTCTTACATTCCTTCTTGACTGACTCTCAAATGATTCGTTCCGCCACTCATCTGTCTAATCCCCTCCTTTCCGCTAGCCTAGTCTGATGTGATTGGTCAGATGGCCTAGTCTGATGTGATTGGTCAGATGGCCTAGTCTGATGTGATTGGTCAGATGGCCTAGTCTGATGTGATTGGTCAGATGGCCTGGTCTGATGTGATTGGTCAGATGGCCTAGTCTGATGTGATTGGTCAGATGGCCTAGTCTGCTGTGATTGGTCTACCGCAAATGAGGCTCATGAGCTACAGTGTTTGGGGGAGAAGAGTGAGGTCCTTGCAAAAGGCAGTCCTAGCAAAATGTAGGCGGGGACTATATGTAGTGACATAAATCCGCGGCGGTTCGCAAATCGGACTAGGGACGACTCGTTTGCGTGATTCATAGTCGACTCTCCTTTTTCCAAGCCAATAACTTTGTTATTCATTCACCTTCGGATTTACAACTTGGCAGACTGCTGACATTCAAACACGCCAACATGACACACTGCATGAAATGTCATTTTCATGGTCTCATGTTATGTACCAGGTTTGTCATGTTATGACATTAAGCATTGTCATGTGGTTGTAGTAAATTTGTCATTCACTTGTCCGAGTACAAAAACTACTTGTCCAACGATAAAAAAATGATATTTCATTTGAATTATAATATAATATAATCAATATAATTGTTTGGGATTTAGATTGGTCAAGTTTGCTTCTAAGCATTTTAACTAGTGTCCGCTTTGGCCGCCTGAATTTGGTTATAGGCCGTTACTCTCCGTGACTGCTATAAACCAAAGGCAAGCAGTAATTATTATTAGTGTTAAGGCTGTAGGTTAACTTTTTTTGCACATAGCACTGGTGCTAGAGAGGTTTAAAGTTTGGTAGCACAGGCAGAAATGTGCAAGTGTAGTTCATTATGAATAGGCAGATAACTGACAAAAGACATTGATGTTACATACAGATGGATAAATTAGGGCCGTATCATTTTTAGATTACCTAAATTTGTTTTAATATTTCTAAGTTCTGAGTTTTTCCTTTTTAACTATACAATAGTGGTATTTTTGTCCACATAAATTACTGTAGTATACTATAGTAAACTGCAGTAAAATTCTTAGATACTATAGTGTTTTTGAACTTTACTATAGTATACAGTGTTTATCCATTCACTACAAGGGCACTTCAATTTTCAATAGCAAATACTATAGTACACCACAGTATGTTTTGTCTGAGTGTTCAATTTAACGGGACTTTTATTTTGACGGGTCTTCCGGAAGACGCTTGTTTGCGGATAGCTTCACTCAAACACTAAAACTCTCTCAGAGCAACTCTGACTGGAGATGAAGTTCATGTGTTCACATCCTCATACAGTGCAGACGCAGACAAATCCTCGACCATCACTCGTGTTGTATGTTAAACTGTGCACATAATTCACTCAGACACGCAGAACAGCCAGATCACATTTAAATAACAGGATTCCTCGTCCGCATGTAGTTACATGGACTCAGTGCGATGCGCATTGATTATTGTCACACACAAACAAGTCTAATGCACATATTCTTCTTATTCTACATATATGTCGCACTGTTTTTTTTCAAGTTACTTGTCCGGTCGGGCAAGTAAAATTCTCTCTCACTTGCCCATACAAAACATTCACTTGTCCCGGACAAGCGTTAATGTCGAGCCCTGTGTACTCTTTAAAGGGGAGACTTCACCCAAAAATGAAAAATGTGTCATCATTTACTCACCTTTGAGTTGTTCCAAATCAGTATAATGTCTTTGTTCTGATAAACACAGAGAAAGATATCTGGAAGAATGTTTATAACCAGACAGATTTTGCCCCTTTTGTGAACTTTCCATTTAATGCAGGTGCCAAAGAAAATATTATCTGTATTTCGCCTCTCGTCCAGAAGATGGCGCCATTATTTTGAAATCTGTTTTATTTCTTAAACATGTTCCAAGTTGTTTATGAATTTCAAGTTGTTCATGATTTCAGTGTTGCACATTTACAATGTTTTTATTTTTTACAGCAATGTTTGGTTACTCAAAGTAAAAGTAATTCAAAACATAATGGTGCGGGCTCTACTATTAACGTGAATGTGTATTTTAATACAGTTAGTGAGTATACAGTTATCAGCATATACTTAAATATGGATTCCGTGTAATATATTAATCTATATTGAATCGAATTGAAACCATATAAATAAGAAACGAATCAAATTGCCAAATTTGTCTCAAAACCCAGACCTCCTTTTTCAGTATATTCCTGAAAAGCACTCTGTACCACCTAATTCCAATTAGTACCATTAAAACACACACAACCAAAAAACTAGCCTTTTTTCTTTATGCAAAGTCTCATTTCTTTTTTATTTTAGGGTAAGATGTCACAAAACAAAGTGATGATCTCACGAAAATGTCTTACTCTATGAGCCGAGGTGATGACTAATTTGTACGATGTGAACGTAGGATCAATCGCGACACTAAAGCCACATTCCCTACATGAAAGCAGAGATCTGCATTGAGACTTCATCTGTGGAGCTGCCAGCACCTCTCTTAACAACAGCACACATCCACCAGAGACCACTGCACATAAAGCACTGTTCATCACCAAACACACCAAAACAGCCCCCAATACTATACTGCACAAGACACGATACACTGGTGACAGATATATCACTGGTCAGGATGAAATGAATGTAATAAACCGATCACACTGGCTGATGGAAGGAAAAGGTGTCGAAAAGTAAATCTGTGAAAGCAATTAAAGAAAGAACCAATAATGTGCTACAAAAAAAGGTTTAAGAACACTACGACTGTTTCTACACATGTGTAGAAAACACATTCATATTCTTCTGCTGTTTTCCAGAAGTCACAGACGTGAAGCTGCAAAATGACATCACGTCATGAAATAACACAGCAGTGCTCTGATAAACACACACACGCACGCACGCACACACGCACACACCTTGGCTCCGGCAAGCAGGCTCAGAGATATGACCACACGAGCACGGAGGTCTGGTCGATCCTTGGGCCAAACATACGTCAACATGGCTCCGAGAATCTTCGATGTGTTCACTTCCTTCAGCTGGTGACACACACACAGTCAGAATGTTAATATCAGCAAGTTTAAAATGAAAAACATGATCAAATGTTCATTTCTCAACACTACATACATAACACATAGAACGGTCACACTTCAGTATAGGAACCAATTCTCACTATTAACTAGTTGCTTATTAACATGCCTCTTATTAGCATATCGGCTCTTTATTAGTACTTATAAAGCACATATTCTGCATGACCATACTCTACATCCCTAATCCTACCCAAAACCTAAACCTAACAATTACTTTACTAACAATTAATGAGCAACAAAATTTGGAGTAATTGAGGCAAAAGTGGTAGTTAATGGTTTGTTAATAGTGAGAATTGGACCTTAAAATAAAGGGTGACCCATATAACCTATACTAAAACAAATTATATTATAGACAGACATTTGTGATGGGTTTGTCTGTCCGAGAACCCAAACATGCAACGCACGCGTACGCACGCACGCACACACGCACACGGTTTATTATCTCTGTGGGGACAGTCCATAGGCATAAAGATGTTTATACTATACAAACCCCTATCCCTAAAGATCATAGAAACCTTTTTGCATTTTTAGATTTTCAAAAAATATCATTCTGTATGATTTATAAGCTTTTTTTGTGACCCGAGTCCTCGTGAGTTGGTGTGTATTCAGGTTTAAGTCCCCACCGGGATATAAAAACAAGGCCACACCCACATCCAGTAGACACTGGCTGTCACTATAATATTTGTTATGTTTCTGTCTATCAATCAGTGTGAACCATAGCTTGTCTTCTAAAGGTAAAGGCCAACAAAACATACATTGTGTCATCTGTACCTTTTCTCTGCTATTTTAAAATATTTGAAAACTATTTTCGTCAAGTGAACCATGTTCAGGGGTATTCGAAAAGACAGATGACACACTCATTGTTGATTATCATCATTTCTGAATAATACTCAAGGCTCAAGGTTAACGACATGAAAACAATGTGCGCTGGAAAATGATGTACAATAAAATCACACTATTGTCATTCTGAAGAGAAAATGTTGAGGTATGTGTTTGTTTATGGAGGATGGTGAAAACAGAGCAGCAGATTCCAGAGACGTCCTCACCACATTTTTGGGATCTGCACTCAGTCCTCCTCCTGCATTTCCATGCCAGCACGGTCTCTCTGGAACCTGTGAATGCTGAAACACACACACACACACACACACAGACACCAACACAAATCACTAACACAACGCCATCCGCTCAGTATTTACTTGAACATTTCTGACATCAGAATCATGTCTTAGCTTAAGATCTGAACGTGGCTCACTTTCACCGCTTGCAGAATCCGCTGTGTGTTTGGGCTTCTGCTGATGGTCCATGTTGACGCTGGGTTTAAACTTGACTTGAAACAGGAGACACATATGAAACGATCAGTCCCACAAACACTCACACACAATTCTAACTCCCATAGTTTTACACAAGTCTTCCACATTTCTATACTAAAGACTGTGTATCCGTTTCGGTTTCAATGCTTTAAGCTTTTACTATGACTCCATACCTTCCCACTGCACAAGCAAATAAAATGAGATATGTGATGTGGGCTTGTCAGTAACACGCCTGTCAAAGAAACCAAGGACCTTTATGAGCCAAAGACATTCTGAATGCTTGTCATCATGACATGACAACAGAAAGACTAAACACCCTCACAGAGCTCTCACAAACTTCAGACATTACACACCACACACAGCTGGGGAAAAGCATTCTTGTGATAACAATGACATGGTGTTTGTTGCTGATCACATGTGAAAGTGTGTTTTATCTGTGTTACTGTCACATGACAGCAGAGTTATAGTTAAACCAGCAACATGACACACACAGAACTCGTCACGATCACGACCAGCATGACAAACAGAAGATCTGATGTCTGTTTATTAGTGGCTTTTTTAAAGTATGATGATGAAGACATAAAGAGCGACATTCACACATCAGTAACAACACTTGTCATTAGTCACGCTAAACACGCAGCGCCTCCCACATTAGCAAAACATGCTAACTTAGTGTGAAGAAACATCTGAGGTAAACTGAGCCCAGTCGAGTGTAATTCAACAGTTTCCTGCATGTCACAAACACCGCCACAGATATACACTCGTGTACAGTAACTTTATGTGTGAGATAAGTTTCGTCCTCTGTCCTTGCGTGGTGTTTAGTGTGTTAGGACAGTACCTGTCGTGTGTGTTTATTCGTCTCTCTGTGCTCGTGATAACTCCGTATATGAAAACCGCTGCTCTGCTGTAGTAACAACGATAATTTGCGCCTTTGAATGTTAAAGCCACACTTCAGCGGGAGCAAGAGCGGCGCCATGCTGAACTGAACTCTACGCGCGACGTGACGTCATGCTTGACATCACTTTAGACCGGAATCGTTGGTCAGCTTCTTCTTGTTTGGTTTGTTGCTAGAAGGGAAACGGCTACGGCCGGAAGTGGTGCAAAACCTCGCCATATAATTACAATAAATTAACATACATTAGCTAACGCCTTCACCTAACGTTACCCCAACCCTAAAGCTAACCTTACACTAATTAAAATATTTATCAACTGTTTTCAGCGTGACTAATATAATGCGGCATTTAGGTGCGCATGCCCATTTGAGGTAGCTGTATCCTTTCTAGTCAAAACCGTTTGGTTGGCATCCACCGTCGTAGACATATATAACTAGACGCTACATTCAACCACTCCAGGCACGTGGCCGCCATTTTGGCACGGTTCAGTGACGTCACTCACAGTTGACAAGAATTCCCCAACACTGCGCTGCGCTCTCTGAGTCTGGTTAATACTTCTGTTGGTAAATTGTGTTTTTCTTCTTATAAAAATAATGATAGGTTAATCCGTTCTCTGTTCCAGCAGGATATTGTTACTTTACCACCTGTACTTTCTTACTGGAATAATGTAGGAGGTAACATCTGCTGGGAAAAGCGATGCTTCTCTTTTAAATAATCTCTTTTAAAATAATTCCTAAATGTTACCCTGCAAATCACTTTTTAAATAAAAAAGTTATTTCCTCCAACTGCTCGTTCTGTGATGACACTGATGAAACTGTTGTTCATCTCTTTTGGCATTGTCCTTATACTAAAATGTTTTGGAAAGATGTTTTAGGATTTATTAGGTATAGCGGCACAAATAATACCAAAGCCGCTAAGGAGCTGAGTGAGGAACTTCGTGACTCGTCAATCATCGTAACTCTTGCATCTTCCTTTTTATTTATCATTATGAACAAAAGTAGCTACGATAAATATACGGTCAACAAAAAATATGTGCTCCCGCACTCACCCCCCATCGTTCCTTCCAAACACATACCACCACAGGTGTTTAAACATGACATAATTAATGACACTCCCCCTTTCCCTTCAACACGTGACAGCCACCTCCTCACATGGCTCCTACATTAGGAATGAAGTAATGATTGTGTGTTACGTTGGAAGGATGTGGTACTAGGTTTTATTGACTACGCTATCAGTCCAAGAAAGGTGAACTTTATGTTATTAACTTGATTTTGTTACTTGCTAAGTTCCACATTCATAAATCTAAAGTCTTGAAATATAAACCCCTCTTTTTTTGTTTTCATGAAAGAATTTGAAAAATACCTAATTTCAATCAAATTGTCAAAGAACAAAAAAGCTGTCAAATCATTGTCTGTTTGTAGTTTTTTTCCTTTTTTAATCTTATGTAATTTTGTAATTTGCATTGTATGTTTGTTCAAGCATCAATAAAAAATAAAAACACTGTGCTTCGTTACAACACTGCGCTCTCAAACTTTCACAAACAAATGCTTTTGGCTTGGCACATAATTTATAAACATAATTTGAGACCACATTGGTACTATATTTGGAATAATTGTAATATTGTTTATAAAAACAAATCTTTGTTTTTCCCAGATTGGGCCAATAATAACGTTAATTTGGTTTTTCAATTAATCAGACCTGATGGATATTTGTATTCTGATTTTGAATTTCTAAACAGGTATAATTTACCTGTTACTCCACGAGATTTTGCAATCGTAATGACACCATTCCTGATGGGGTCATAACATTTCTTAAAGATTCAGCCAGATCCTCACTTTCTCTTTCTATAATGCATCCCTTTAATACTATGATTGGGAATATCTGTTTTTATCCAGTTCTTCTGGTCGTAACAAAAAATTGAAAATGATTTCAATCTGAGCTGGTTTCTGTCCCATATATTGTGTCCTATTAGAATGGCCAATTTGATGATATTACATGGTGCAAGTGTGGACTCTGCTATCTAAATATTTAGTAAGAAACAAGGTGAAGGACATATCTTATAAATTACTTCATCTATTTTACCAAGCTTTATTTGAAAAGAATGTTTCCAGATATTGACTCACTGTGTTCATTTTGTGATTCTGAAGAAGAATCCATTTTTCATATTTTCTGGGAATGTACAGTACATATGCTTCTTTATTTTGGAATGATTGCTGTATCTTTTGTTATACAAAGATATTTTATTTGGTTGTCATAGTTTTGACAAGAATGTTAAAGATCAATATTTTTTTGATCAACCTCTTTATTCTACTTGGTAAATTATTTTGACACAAGTGTAAATGTCAAGGTGCTAAGCCATACTTCTTTGTTTTTTAAAGATCTTAAGTCCTACCTAGATACTCTCTTTGACTGGAGCAACCCAAAAGCCCTCAAAACTGTAACGTTGTGTCATTCACATTATATTTTTCTAATTTTGTAACTTTGCAATATTTGTCTCTGTTTACCCCTGGCATTGTATTTGTAAAAAACGAAAAAAAGCACTGTGCTGCACAGTCATGGGGTAAAAAACGGGAGAAATCTTCCGTTGTTGTCGTGTGTTTGTGTAGCAGATATAATGTTTGAGCTTACGCAACAATTAATATGTTTTCATAATCATACGCAGTCAGCTTGATTTTGAGCGTTAACCGACCGACTCGCACAGTTCCAACATGGCGGACGACCTACGTATAGCGGCCCATAGAAACAGATGCTAATGCGGCATAGTTATTTATTTCTATGTCCAACGTCTTGGTGCTTACCGCCACCCTCTGTTCCGGAGTGTGAATCGCAGAACAGGTTCACGGACTAAGGGTGCTTCTCAATTCTATTTGTGCATCCTCGTTTCCTTTCCTCGCGTCGTAGCTCCACCCCTTCAGGATGCGAGGGAAGGGAACAAGGAAAAGAAGCGAGGAAGGAGGAATTAAAAGAAGTGAAATGGCCTATACTCGCCCCCTTTAGCGTCACTTCAAAGCGTCGTCAATTAATGATGACTGCACACATTGCACATTGAAAATATAAAAAATAAAGTTAAATACATACTTTAGGCAGATTTCATAATCCCCACTACAATAAAATAAGTTAAAAACATGCTTAAAAGAGGTCCGAAATGTATTTAAGGTAGGCTATGTCAAATATATGTTATACATAAATATTGACTATATTAATATATTAACTATATGAATATTAACTATACTGTCTGAAATAGGTATACATTTACAAAAAAAAACCCCGCGTAATTATCACATTTATGCGTGTTTGAATATGATCTAAAGATGTGACGTTGTGCAGGGGGAGGAGAATAATGCGCACGTCAGGGCTGCGTTCAGCCCCGACAAAACGTAGCAAAAAATGACGGCTGAGAAGGCCATTCTTTGTGTTCTTTTTGAAGAATTTTCAGAGCCTGAAGAAATCGGAATAAATACGTGTTTAATATTGCAAAATACATCTCTTCTAATATTTTCAATTGTTGCGCATACCGAGCTGCAGCGGACACATTTAAACGACTTTACTTGGACCGATTGTGCGAGCTGTCTCTTTAACACCGCGTGGGTTATATACATGTTGCTGATGATTTGGCCGGCATTCTTGACACGCCCACCAAACAAATGAAAACGTATCTCAAACCCTGTTGCACACCGTTGCAAACCGTTTCGAGGAAACGTGTCGTTCAACCCGGAAACCGTAGCAAAACTTTGCGCACCGGTTTGAGCTTGAACATGCCCCTACAGAAAAAGGATGTCATATTTTTCTATAAGATAGTAAAATGTCCAATAGCAATATTTTGATTTTAAATCTTATTATTTTATATGCAAAATTTTACATCCACAAATGTAAATGGTCTGAAAGGAAACCAAATATTATCCAGTTTAAACTGCAATTGAAAATATATTTTGAAACACTTGAAGGACTTGCAAGTAGAAAAGCTGCCAAGACTATAGACCTCTACAGTGCTCTTAATTCCTCTTTTTAAGTTGATTGTATTGTTTCAGTTTTCTTGTTGTTGTTCCCTATTGTCATTTTTTTATTTTATTTTATAACTGTTTTTAATATATGGATATTACAATTGCGATTTTATATTACTTACTGTTATGTTATAAATACATATTATTGTAAATATATATATATATATATATATATATATATATATAAATTAAAAAAAAAAAAGCTTGAACATGCCCCAGGTTTAGTGGATAAAACACTTCCTCAAAGGAAACACGTGTGTATCCTCGCTCATGACTCCTCAGAAAGCCTGCTCGATCCTCGCCTCCTCCCAGTGCAATTAGAGAATTGAGACGTCCTTAAAGATGGCTGAGCTCGGTCGGTTTCCGGGTCATAGGATGGAGGACGGATGAGCGAGGAAACGAGGAGGCATATTGAGAAGCACCCACATCATCCACCCTCCCTCGTTCTCTCCCATTCTCACACATACACTCCCTACCTGTCCTGCTACATATTAACACTAACACTACACTAATACTTTAAATATCTTCACTCTATTCTTCATATCCTATTATAAACCCCTGTTTCCTTTCAATTCAAAATCATTCTAATCTGTTCCCTCTAATCTGTTCCCTATTAAATTTGAAGTCCTGAACCCCTTCCTCTCTCTTCCAATTCCTCATCACCTCTCTTTGTGCTTCATACTTATTAAATCTTATCTTACACAATATGTTCCAGTGATTCCTCTTTTTGAAATTCCTCTCACAGACCAGTATCATGCTTCCCTCTCAACTGAAATGTTTTATTTAATAAACAGTGTCCCAACCTTAACCGAGTTATCCCCATTTCCTCTCTCCTATTTCCCCCTTCAACCATTTTATGCTGGACTTCCCTTTGGATTTGATCATTTATGTCTATGAGGTAATCACCACCGCTGCATCTGAAATCGCCTACTTCCATACTATATAGTAGGCGAAAATGAGTATGAGTCATGTATGGTATGTCCGAAACCTCATGATGCAAAAAATGGTCTACAACTTTACAAGTGTGGATCGGATGGACACTTCTCTATCCCATGATGCCACGGGAGCTGAGCAACGGTCAAATTTCAAAAGTATATCAAATAAATATAGCGGAAAACTTTAAGGCAGACATCCGTTTTTAATGTAAGTGCCAATAAATGAATTCCTCCTGACTAAATGATGTTTTTATAGACGTTCACGTGTAGGTTGTTGTTAATACGTCATAGGTCAAAGATGACCGTAATGACCATAAAACATGGCGGACGCAGTATGTCTACTCCCACTCATACTATATACAACGTACTGTTTAAACGGAATTGTCGAATTGTCCTACCCTGTCAGATTTTCCTACCGCAAGGCACAACTTAATATAATCTAAACCACATCGACAAAATAAACAGGTAGGATGATTTTACAATGCAAAATACCCTTTCAGATAGTCCTGCCCTCTTAAAATAAACACATAAAATAAGTCTACAGCAGAAATACCCTGTCTGATTATCCTACCAGCATAAAAGAAACATGTCGGATTAATTTACTGCGCAATAGCCTATCAAATTGTACTACCAATATTAAATTAATATTTAGAATGATTTAACAACGATAAAAAACTATCAGATTCCCGTAGCATTATAAAATAAATAGATAGGATAATTTTATAGTGCAAAACAACAACGTAACATTGATGTGCGCATGCCTGGTAGGACAATGTGAAAGTGACCTATTAGTCAGATATGGTGACCCATACCCGAAATGTGACCTCTGCATTTAACCCATCCAGAGAGTAGTGAACACACGCACAGCAAGTGGTGACCACACGTACACCCGGAGCAGTGGGCAGCTATCACTGCAGCGCCCGGGGAGCAAGTAGGGGTAAGGTGCCTTGCTCAAGGGCACCTCAGTCGCTACCCTCCGGCTCTGGGAATCGAACCGGCAACCTTCTGGTCACGAGTCCGACTCTCTAACCATTAGGCCACGACTGCCCAATGTGACGGTAAGATGAAATTTCAGGACACCTGTAGGTAGGTACTTATTCCAATTCAGTACGTACTGTCACAGTATGCGATTTCGGACGCAGTACACGTCCCAGCAATGTTCAATGTTATGTCACGACAAATATGGGAATCACAAAGTTACGTCACTGGAATGTTATTTGGTACGTCGTGGCAACGAATATGGTCCGGTCTAGAGCCATTGAGAGAGAGTGTCGCATCAACTCCAATGGAACAGTTTTTTAACAGGAGTTCATGGAGGCTTTCAATAGTTCCTGGAAGTTACTAGTTATTACATTTACATTTATATTTATATTTATGCATTTGGCAGACGCTTTTATCCAAAGTGACTTACATTGCTTTATCCTATACATTTATACATAGGCATGTGCAATCTCTGGGATCGAACCCACAACATTGCTGAGCTACAGGAAAGCTTATTAGACCAACTGAGGTAAAATTTTAACCCATTTCAAGACGTAAGTCATTTAATGAATAAAAAATGAAAGAAATAAAGCATTTAAAGAGAAAACATAACTTCCTGGAACTCCTCTCAATGGCTCTGGTCCGGTCCAGGTACGTCTTCACAATGTAACAGTGTTAGCTTGGAGGACCCATTCAACATTGTTTATTTAATAAAATGAACATACAACAAAATTCAACAAGTCGAACAAGTCGTTTATTTAATACAATTATTATACAACAAAATAATAATATAAATGAATATTAACATAAATTAAATATATATTGTTATTAGGGGTGCAAAAATCGATACATGTAACTATCGCAATATTTTTTTTTTCGATAGTGTATTGATAGTGATATCTCTACTATCGATATATATTTTTTAAATCATGTCATATACATACGGCCAAAAGTAAATGGAGGTGCATGGCGAACAATATAAGAACGCTTGGAGCTCTCAGAGCTGATGTGTGGGTGTGCTTTGGTTTTCAAAATAAGTCATGGAGTAATGAGTTATATAAACTAATGCTGTTTGTAGGCTTCTCAAGTCATGACACAAGTCACTTGGCTACTGCAGTGCATTAGACAAAAAGTTTATTAAGAAAAGTAACAATGACATCTATTGTGCTTTCACGGATGTGACACCAGCACATTTACAGCACGGATGAACCAGAGGTTTTATACTGCCCATGTTCAGTGTTTTAACTGTAATGCACCACAACAGCCAAGTGACTTGCGTGAACCACCTTATTCCCCTGTGCTACCCACTTGAGGGGCGCGACCCACAGTTTGAGAAGCCAAACCTCTGATCTAAAGGTCCATGCATCGCACATCATGTCCACTCTGCAGAGGTAAGGGATGTTTTTACACTTATCCTTACAGAAAACCCCCGGTGGTGCACAGCATGTTGCATTTCTAGCTCTACTTTTTACATTTTCTATTTAAAGTATTGCAATTAGGGCTGTGAAATGATTAATTGTGATTAATCGCATCCAGAATAAAAGTTTGTGTTTATGTAATTTATGTCGGTATACTGATACTGAATATTGAAATCAAAAGTGCGTTTTGGCCAGTATTCCAAAAGGATTTAATTGTGTTTTATTGGCCCCCATCTGCCAGATAACATCCCATCAATCCCACATGCACATCACTGTTGTAAATAATTACAATGTCACTCTGGACCACTCTGCAGTTCTTTCTAACAGAAGAATTAGGCCA
Source organism: Triplophysa rosa (assembly GCF_024868665.1). Lineage (NCBI taxonomy): Eukaryota > Metazoa > Chordata > Actinopteri > Cypriniformes > Nemacheilidae > Triplophysa > Triplophysa rosa. Next base: position 974,934 of record NC_079902.1, on the reverse strand, counting down.
GTTGATGCTCAACCACCCCAGTATGCACAAAACATCCCACATGAATATTGTTATAATCTGTTGCAGAAAACAGGGTTTTAGCATCATTAAGACGAGTAGATCCTGAAGGAATGGAACTGCGCAGGTTACGCCTTAGGACGTCTCGATGCCAACGTTACAGTGTACCGGCACCCAACTATTTGTGGCACATTGACGGGAATCATAAACTTATTCGGCAAGTGTTAATAATTTATTTGGTAAAGTGAATGAATAATGGTTAGTAATGTCTAGGGTAACGCAGAATCTGAATTTACAGACATAGGGCCAGTTGTATAAATTTAGCTGCTAAATTAAGACTGTGTCTCAACAACTAGTCTCACTGACTAGCAATTAGTTAGGAATTATAAGTCTTACTTTTTAGATTTTAATTAGACCAATCTACCTTTTTAGGTTACTGACATAAAGTTATGACCAGTCTTGAAGAAAAAATTGGATGAATAACTTTGAAGACTAGTCGAAGCAGTTTATGCAACCGGCCCCTAAATAGAATTCTTTGCACATGTCTACAAATGGAAATTCCCATCAGTCACAAAGTTTCCTTTATTATTTAACTTTGTTTAATGCGCTCAGCTACCAATTGTGTTGTAAGAGTCTCATATTCTGATAGATCTGAAAGGATACGCCATGATTTCATGTTATGCTTTTATTGACATAAGTGAATATGTGGTGTAGGAAGGTAAGCCATTGCTCAAAAACTTTCATGTACTGTTGGACTATAGTAAAAAGCATGTTCATTGTTGTACAATGAATTTCATATTTCATATAGTTTTTGTGTGCTTGTCATTTTTAAGTAAATTGGGTATTCATAGTTGTATTCTTAAATTAGTAACTTTAAAGGCTTTAATTTGCAGATGGAGAATTGTTATCCATTGGGGAATTGACGGCTATTCCCGGCTTGTGGTGTACTTAAAAGCTGCTACAAACAACAAGGCTCAAACAATGCTGCAAAGCTTCCTGTCTGCTGTAGACCTACGTATATGGTGTTCCCTCTAGAGTGCGTTCTGATAAGGGGGGAAGATAATGGTTGCCCGCTTCATGACACGAACCAGAGGAATAAACAGACATTCACACATTACAGGAAGAAGTGTACACAACCAGAGGTAGCCTTGTAACCACATTAATTACATTTTCCTTTGCCAAACTGGTTTAAAATGAAGTTTGTTTTTCTTATGTGAGAATTGAGCGGCTGTGGAGAGATGTCTTTGACCAAGTAACAGACCTCTTCTAAACTACCTTTCGTCGGTTGGAAGATGAAGGATGGCTTAATCCGGACCAGGATGTGGACTTGTTTGCCTTGCACTGGTCTTACATGCCTCAAATTCAGAGGCATCTACAAGAATTTCGGAGTGCCTGGAATTGTCACAGTTTAAGATCTGAAGGCAACAGAACTCCTCTGCAGCTTTGGTCAAATCGTGAGAGGGATGACTTAAATCGGGTAATTTTGCAGCGGTTTAACTGCTTTTATGGAAAAGCATGGCCCATTTGTTTCATTTATATTATTTATTCACTGATAAATTGTTTGATACAATGGAAAATCAAAAAGTAGAAATTGAAATTTAAGTATTGACCATTTTTTTAAATTACTGTTTAATTAATCTTCTAAACAATTTATTCATGTTGTTACTGTTGTAGATTGACATTGATGAAGTCAGGGAAGACCTTCAAGGGCAACCAGCAGAAGGTGTTCATGTTCCTGAGTTGGATCTGCCTCGTGGCTTGACTGAAGAAGAGCTGGCAACACTATCAAGCCCGGATGTACCTTTGTCAGAAGCTTTATCTGTCTACATGGACACAGTTCTTGCTGTGAAACAAATGCTTGGTGAATCATAGTCTTTTCTCTTAAAAAGGTTAAAATACTTCAGGAATGTAAATTGTATATGTGCATATCAGACAGACATGTTGTACCGTTGAACAGGAACTCAGACACAGAAACATCTGAAAAAGCATTTCATTAATTTTTTTATGCTTAAACATTTTAAACTTTTCGTGAAACATTGTCAGTATAGCCACTGTTAAAATTGGTTGCAAGATGGACAAAATAAACAGTTATGAATCAATTATTAATGTGTTCACATGTTTTTATTTTAGCTACTGCTTTAGCAATAAACAATTCCTGTGGTATGAACTTGACTGGATAAAATGCATTGTCGCTGAACAACTAACATGCTGTCAAAAAACAACCATAATATTTTTCAAACTTTTTATTTAAACTCCACCCAAATTAAATTTACCTTATTTACTCACCCTCATGCCATCCTAGGTGTACGTGACTTCTTCAGCTAAACACAATTGGAGTAATAACTAAACTTCTGGCTGTTCGTAGCTTTGTAATGCCACTGAATTGTGTTTTATTTTTTGAGGATATCACAAAGCTATGAAATGCTAGAATTTTATTTAATGTTACTCCAATTGTTTTTCGTGAGGAAAGTAAGTTACGTACATCTAGGATGGCATGAAAGTGAGTAAATGATAAGGTAGATTTCATTTATGGTTTAACAATTCCTTTAATGCTGCTGTTGAACTATGCTATGCCAAATGTTGGAGCCCACAGTATGCCATTGCTCATGTGTGTTTTGAATGACTCATAATTGGAATGGATAGGTAATTGAAACACAATGTTGCAAGTGTTGCTTCTGGGAATATTTTCTCTGGTGCGTCATGGAGAAATTCGATTTTGGGCTGCTGCAGAAAGCCATGGGGTGGAATGACTGAAGATCCCGACGTAAACTCCAGCACACTCTCCAACGTCAATGGTGAACATTCTCCATCTATAACACGGGTACATATTCAGGTTAACAACTGTACTGTTTGTCACTCCAAACAGGCTGAAAGTCTAGTGGTGGGTATGTTTCACCTTTTCAGTAAATAACTGTTGTAAATAAATTATTCTTCATGTAACTCATTAAAAATGTGGTTCAATCAGGATAAAACCATGCTACCGTGTGATATTTTGAGAAATGCAATGGTTCAGTGTTGACAGCAAAAATGCAAAATTTGGAATAGTATCTCAAATTTAATTTAGTATAAATACTGTTATTTAAGACAAGCAATGACATCTAGCTGCACTCTTATTTTGGAACAGAGATAGAGCTAAGCATGAAAAATAAAATATCCATCAATATTTGTTTGAAATGTCATTTACATTAACCTTATGGAGAAATCACTTCATAAAAGCAATTCGCACTTTTTAAATCTTATTTAAATAAATTGTGAATACAGCAGCTGTGTATACAACTTTTCAAGACAAAATATGTAAAAAAAGATTTGTAAATACCTTCAACATCAATGATCCAGTCTCTCCAGAAGCACAAGGTCCTGGTCTCTAGTTCTCTTTTATAGGTGTCTTGATCTGACAGGTTTACTCCAAAAAGTGATGTCAGGTCTGATGATCTCAGTGGTTTTTTGTCTTCAACAAATATGGTGCGGAACAGATCTGTCTGTGTCTGCATTTCTTGAAGAAGTCAAGTGTGTTAAAACCATCAAGAAACCTGTGGAAAAACATGTATAATCTACAGAGAACAAGTTATAAAAACAGTTTTAATGAACAAGAAAGTTGTTGATACTACGTACTGTTGCAGTGCAACATTGCATCTCCCATCAACATAATACTCAACAGCTGACTGTACCAGCATGTCCCTCTGCTTAAGGGTACCAATGGATCTGAAGGCTCCAATAATGGACAGGCAATCTTCTGCGATTTCAATGGCAGCTTTGGCTTCTGGAACAGTTTTAGCTTCTTTTATCTGAAAAAACATAAACATAACATACAAACAGTCCTGTTGCATCTACAACACAAAAAAACATTGTTTTAATAAGGGTACTCTCCCTGCACTTCCAAATTTTGCTCACTGCAGTTTAAGAAAAATACTTACTTTGCAAAGCATTTCTTTAAAGGTCTCATCATCTACTTCATCCAAGGATGCAGGAGGAGTGGGTTTACCACAAACCTGGAGAAAGAGCTTTTCTGAAAAGAAATGTGGCCCCATTCCTCCATGAATATACAAACTGATATCACTTGTGATATCTGCCTGTAGAGACCTTTATGCAAAGCTGTAAAGAAAATAACCATAATATTTAATACTACAATACTTTGTATTTAACGTTATGAACCCATTTAAAATAAGACGGAGCTTAATACATGTCTTTTGGTATTCAGTTAAAGAGCACACCCTTTAAACCTTTAGTTCAAATGCTTACCTTCAGTGTCAAGCCGCAACCTCTTACTATTTTCAGGGCCCTCAAATATGCTAGACTGTTGGACAGCCGTAAGGAGCAATCTGAGATACTCTCTAGTTGGACCACCACCGTCCACAGCACCCTCTGATGCTTTTGTATCATCAACAAAAATTACGTCCAGTCTTGCTCCGGGGTTAAATCGGCGCCGACTAAAAGCCCGAATTGTGCTTCGCATTATGTTGTGGGTGTTGCCTTTGTAATCCCTTACAACATTGATCTGGTTACCAGTGGGATTACTATCATCTATCTTGGCTGAAAGGCAACTCAGTATTGTTTGGAGGTTGGTGCTGGAAAAGAATATGACAAAGAATATGATTATGAATGCAAATGACAAATGATGACAGTATATCAAATGTGATATAGGTATAGAGGGTAACTATGGGTTTACACTTGTACTATAACATTTTAATTCATACTTCTGGACAGTCTTTTCCTGCTCCTGCTCTGCTCTCTCCTGCTCTGATCGAGGGGATAATGATGTCAGATGTTCATAAGAGGTGCTCGATTGATCCAATAGGCTGACAGTCCCAGAATCATAATCATCTTTATCATGGTTGTCATTGCCATCAGGTGTAGGAATGGTCTGCATAAACCAAACAAATTACATAAAACAGTAAATGACAGGCTAAGAAAAATTTGAAATTTTTTTTTTTTTGTAAATTTACCTTTGTCTCTTCAGAGGAAATCCACTGGACATAAAGTGTGGTTGGCCCTCTGATGTTTCTTTCAAAAATGTTTCCACATAGGTCATTTCTAAGTGGTGGTGAGAAGGCTTCCTGAATATGGAACCATTCTGTAGCGTCCTCCACCTCTCCAACAAAGTCAAACAGTGCCTATACTGTATGTTTTGACTATTTCACATTTAAACACAGAAAACCGCATGCCAAAAAAACTTATAAAATAAAATAAACCTTACCAACCTGAATTGATTCACTTAAAATAAATTTCCTGGTCCTCATCAAGCCACTTGGATATTTTACTTTTAGTGGCACACCATGAGCTAGTTCAGGTAAACTCGCCATTCGCAGTCGTCTCTCATCTATAGCCTAAAATGATGTAAGTTTAAAAATCAAACTGTAATAGTAAACAACAAAACAAAATACATTTTTTAGCACTATCACAACACGTAATAAAATAAATTACCAGGACTTTTAATCACTTCCTTTCCCTTATTGCCTAAATTATCTTCTATTAACTATCCAAAGAGCTCAAAAACATGGAATACGAAACACAGTTCTTCTGCAACAGCCTTATCATTTATCAATACACACACTGTATATTATTTACCAGACATGCTATAGGAAAATATAAAGAAAACCTCTACTCTTGTATGATGTTTTGCACACATACATGTCTGTCCAAGTTTATACTAGCTTATTTTCTCAGACAACTCTGAATTAATGCCCTAAAACAATTTTCTCTATGGTGATGCTTTTGTTAGACCTTTCTGCGTCTATTCTGAGATTTTTCACTATTCATCTTCTGAAGTTCCTAAAACAACAAATGACAAAACCAGACATTGAATTATAATGCAGACAGAAACATTACACAGAATGTCATCAGAGGATGTCTGTTTTAAAGTTTACCATACATACTTTGGCTTGATCTGCTATCAAAGACTGATAATATTCCTCATCCTGCTCCTCACGAATTCTCCGCTATTCACTTAAGGATTCCTGACAATATTTTGAGACAATATAATGTCATGAATGTCAGTCCCCCATAGACTGCAGCGTGAGGTTGCGTTGCAGTCTTTGGGGGAGTCAGAAAGTGTTGTGGAAAAATTTCAGTCTTGTAGTTCAAAAAATCTCTCAGAGAAGGTCCGGATGTCGAGGAGTTAACTTTATTTGCTCGAGCCAAACAAAGTGAGATGTTCAAAGTCATCTAAAAACCAAGTGTTTTCAGTCTACAGTTATAGTAAAACTTCTGAAAGGTGGTCCTCTCCAAAACCAATCAGGTATTTTCTCGTTATCTCTTATTTTTATTAACCAATTGTTAATTGTCTGCCACCAATAAGTCCCAGGTAACAAGGTACGTATCTAATGGTGGTACGCTGGTTATTACATCATTTTTAAAATAATTTGCATACAATGGTTACTACACGAGACCACCAAACAAGCCATGGTCTCCATACGAGACGGCGTGGCGTCCGTGCGTAATCATGGTTACTTGTAGACAGTGGAAAATCCCCTGGTTTTAGAGAGAACACAACAGGCTTCAAACTTTAGGCCTCTAAAAACATCACTGGATTTTACCTTGTTACATTGTGCTCAAATGTGCTTTAAACATGCATAAAGTGACATTAAGTGCATTTATATGAACAATCATTGGTTACAGGTACAGATTGTGTCATTAAATCATCAATTCTTCTTCAAATAATCAAATTATCATCATAAACCTACTTATATGTAATTATTCTTATTGACTATGATTTCAGAACAACCCATCTATGTACTAATGTTCCTATGAATACTTCTCAATACTTTTTAGGTATTTTATCAAGTGCATTTATAACTGTGGTGAAAAACAGTGCTCAATACATGTAAAAAACATTGAAATGTGCCTAGAAATTACACAATAAAAGCTCCCGCGGGACTCAACAAAAATATCTTAATCTGTGTTCCGAAGATAAACGGAGGTCCTAGGGTTGTCGAACGACTTGAGGGTGAGTTCATGACAGAATTTATTTTTTTGTGGCAGATGATCCTTTTAAAGACACTCTAAAGAGCATCTACCTAACCTGTGCCAAATAAATGTGGATGATCCACAAGACCACGCTCTTCTTCAGTTCAGTGAACATTATATACAAAAAGTAGCAAAATTAAAAATAATATAGGCTCTTTTTCAACATAAGTGTTTTGAAATGCAAATATTGTGAACATATAAACTGAAATTATGTCAGAAAAAAATGTTGATAGCATGACAGGCTCTTAGCAATGCAAACGTGAGAGTTTACCGTGTCTGGTATTTCATCTGTTAAATCGATGAACAGTTGGTCAGTATTTTCCTCAGTGGGTGACTGCATGATGAATGAATCACTGTCTGATGTATGTTCATTTTGTTGTTCGTTCTCTAATGTTGGTGGCAGGTGATTGGAACATTCAGTCCTTGGCCTTTAAAACCATGAAATTAAAGTTTGTTTTCCTAATAAGAAACTGAATTCTAAAGATTATGAAGATTATTTATGACCAGTCAATGTTCTCCATACCTGCAGCTCTCAATGTGAACCTTAATTTCATTGAAATTGAACTTTTTTTCACAGTTAAGACATCTCTCCATTGGCCCAACCATGGGAGATTGGCAGACAACCTTAAAAATTAAAAGAGCAATCTCAGAAGTTTAGATAACATTTAGTTATGTAATTTTTTTTAACATTAGATAAAAATAAATGTAAATACATTATGAAAAAAACTATTGTATTGCCTAAAATGTATTAAGCATAGAATTTAGCAAATAAGTAATTTACTGTATTAAAAAAAACTTACAGAACTGGAGAGATCTACGTCTTTTTGCATCGGACGTATGTAGATGACAGCATGTCCCATATTTTCTTTCAGAGTCTTAATTGTGTATCCTGTGTTTGGGCAAGGCAAAACCAACAGCTTCCTAGATCGGGTCATGCCTGATGTTTTTAAAATCTCAAATCCATAAATTTATGGGTAGGGGTATGGCTTTATTGTCCCAAATAGGTTGGTATCATTTTTTTATTTTAATAAATAGGCCTATACAACTTGACACTTATGTTATTATTACGTAATGCACAACAATACTGGGGTGTAAGTAGTATTTGCCACTAATTAAAACTACTATTTCCACTTAATCCAAAGAAAATACAGCTATTTTTACTTAGTGTAAATTGAATTGATTGCTTTTTAAAATGAGTGTAAATAGAATCAATCCGTTTCTATGGGCTGCTATACGTAGGTCATCTGCCATATTGGAACCGCTGGAACGGCTATATGCAGATATATTAACGCAGAGGGCAGCATACGTCTGGGAATTGTGGGAAACAAACGACTAATCAGCTGCGCTACGGTTAACATACTGCTGGTCACCCCCTACACTGAGCAGACACCGTCACCGAGACGATCCTGTACTGGGAAAGCAAGACCTCGGAGGAGAGGGGCGTATCTTTATACTGGATACAAGCTAAAGCTAAATGAAAAAGCGCAAAATATAGTGACAAAGTTGCTTCGTTGGCAACATTTGTTCTGAGAGCGCGTGCGTGTGAGAGACTAGGCCAGGAGAGGTAGAGCGTCTTACTAAAACCGTATCTACATCGTACCCGAGCGGTGTAACGTGACATGCCTCGTTATATGTCTTAACAATGGCATACGTTATATGTGAACATAAAAAAATCGCGTACATGCATTCAACAACATTTAAGACAGACTATAAGCAATTTTTCTTACCGTCCACGGCGTTATTATGTCCTTGCGTTCCAGACGGAGTTGCTGTTCGGTCTGGGACACTGGACTGAGAACCACGACCCACTTTGCTGGCAAGTTGTCTTAAAATATTAGCAATGCCAGCCATGGTACTTGCATAATATTTAACGCACAGTAAAAAAAATCTCTCAGGTGCAAGGTATTAAAGTGGCGCCACAAAAGCGGAACAAAGCTTGATCTCTCACTGTCCAATGACAGTGCGTGTTACATTTACGAGTGAGAGAGGGTTTGGCGCTTCAAATTGAAGCGGAAGCTGATTGGTTGCCCCCGTATGTTCCCACGTGTGTACTGTCCAATGGCATTTTTTGACTCGATTGACAAATGGATAAAGAAAAGCATTTGGCAAAACGAAAAAGAAAAGCAATTGGCAAATAGAGAGAGAAAAGCATTTGGCAAATGCTTTTTTAAAAAGCGATTTAAAATGTGCATTTAAAATGTGCACAATAAAACTTTATTTTTTTACGTTTTAAAGCATGAATTAAATACACAGTTTTAAATGTGTATATTTATTTATACACTTAAAATTATTTTTTTAATTTAACGTTTTATAGTTCAATTAAACTACATTTTAAAACACAAATTAAATAAACCATTTTAAATAAGTCTATTAATTTCTCAATTTGAAAAGTTGTTTATTTGTTAACATTTTTATGTTTTAATTACTTAATTGATCAATTGATTCTTCATTTTATTGCTAATCGGCATTCTCGGTCCTCCATATTCTCGGTCCTCCATACGATACTCAGATGAAACCGATGACGTGTTCCACACAAACCGAGGCCTCGTTTGTCATTGGTCACGTGATTCCTTCGTTAACAACACAAGCCTTGAATCGAGGCTTCATCTGGCACGCCCATTTTTGCTCGACACAAGCTCCGAAGCCTATAGCTTCAAATGCCACATCACTAGATACGGGTTTCGAACAAGCCTTGAATCGAGGAAAAGTGCCCATCACTATCTAATGCATCTATTCTTATTATTATACACGTGGCATTGTTTTTTTTTCAAGTTTGTCCGGTCGGGCAAGTAAAATTCTCCCTCACTTGCCCGTACAAAACATTCACTTGTCCCGGACAAGCGTTAATGTCAAGGCTGACAAGAACGTCGAACGATTGTGGCGTCATGAAGCTGAAATCAGCTGAAGCTGATTAGATCGGTAAGAGCGCAGTCTTAGTGACAGCAGTCCAGTTGTGAAGACGCTTCTGATATCTTCGGTGAAAAACCAGAGATAGAAACTCTTAACAACTCTTGAACGCGAAGCAGACGTTAAATATTTGTTTAACTCTTCGGCGTTTATTGTTTTATAAGTGTTTAAAGTCTCTCAGAGATCGTTTAAACTCGGTTTGTTGGTTTGTAAACAACTGAGACGACTGACGACATGATGTTTTCAACGACTGAAAACGGTAAGATCAACCTTTTAAAGTCTTCAAAACACGATCAATTCCCATATTAGACTTGTAATGTAGTATAACAGCTGTAATATAATCGTGCTTTGACGGTTGGTTTTTATGTCTGTTTGCTGTTATTTGATGTATAAGCACAATTATTGCACGTAACGTTACACTAAGTTACACAAGTTGTATCTGCAGCACCATCACTAACTTTTACACAAATTACATTTCTCCATCATTTCAGCAGTATCAGATTTGTATTTAGCATGGCGCTAACAACGCCAAGGTCGTGGGTTCGATCCCAGGGGATTGCACATATTTAGAAACAAAATGTGTAGGATAATGTAATGTAAGTCGCTTTGGATAAAAGCGTCTGCCAAATGCTTAAATGTAAATGTATTTTCTGTCTGTTGATCAGTGTGATTCCCAGTCTTTTTTTTATTTGTCTCATCACATTTAATTTGGGTGTTTAGGACTTCGCAGTCGTTTCTATTATGGCCATTTCATAGTGATTTCTTCTTTATTAAGAACATATTTAAGTTATTGCATGACACATTTTCTTCATTGAGTAAATACCTGTAATATATTTACAGGTTTTATTCCAGGTGACTATTTGCAGAAGATTAAATGTAATCACAAGAATTTGTGGCAATTATTTGAGGAATGAGGAACACAAAACAGTATAGCAATTATTCAGAATGATTGTCAACTCCCTGAAACAGACTTAAAAATTGCCTTAATCACAATTATTTATAGGACAATTATTTATCAGCCACAAACCAGCATTAAAACATACCTAACCCAGCATATGCTGTGTTTTTCAACAGGGAAACAACATTAAAAACCTGATTTTTAGGGGGACCTTAAGAATGACATTTTTTTGTTAAAATTCAGTATTATTTTGCAGTGTCTAACCTGTTGAATTTTTTATTTCTATGCAGAAGGTGTAGAGACTGTTATCGAGGAGCTCTGCAGACTCACGCAGTCCCTCAGTATCGATGATGTCCCAGAACCCATGGAGATAACTCCTGCAGGTAGGTCTACTGTTAATCTACTGTCAGACAACAATCTGCGATGGGAAATAATTGTATTAGAACCATCATTTCAAATATAAAGGATGTTTGTAGAGTTGGAATGAAATTATTTCTTTCATACCTTGTATGTTACAAAAGTTATGGTTATCTGCAGTCGGCAGATTTAATAAAAACAGATTTAAAGAGAATGAAAATAAAAGCACAACAGTCAAGTATCACAAGTAAAAGTCATTTTACTGTGGTAAAGACTCATTTTAGTCACTGAACATGTTGAAAAAGACACACAATGGTCAATTTGAAATCAAGGAACGCAACATTTGAACATTAACTGTATATCAGTTTATTATGATATTCAATATATTTCACTTATTTAACTCATTTTCTGTTTGTATACAAACCTATTATAAGTTATATACAGTTTGTTTACCATATGTGATGACTGTAGGTAAAACTAACCCACTTTAGCCCAACTTTACCAAGATTAATAGTTATTGTATGAATAAGTAATGATTAATGTTAGTGAATGTCCATGAAGTAATAAATGGCTCATGATGAATTTTCTCTTTGAATGTGAAGATGAAGCTGTCGCAGGACCGTCAGGAATAAATCCAGCACCTCGTCCTGTTGATCGAGTGCCAAGACCTCTCTCGCCAGCTCCTGAAGGTACATCTCCTGTTCATATTACTTTGAATAAAACAGTATTACTTACTGGAATATGAGTATGTATAAAATACTCATTTACATTAGTTTTTGAACCATCATTTAAGGAATACGTGTATAGTTTATTCATGTATGTAACGATGATCAAGTAATGATTCATGTCAGTGAAGTATTTAGTTGTTCATTATGGACTTTCTTTCTGTACTGTAAAGGAGAAGAAAATGGTGAAGCTGTCCCAGGACCAATGATAGTAAATCCAGCACCCCGTCCCATTCCCTTTCCATACAGATATCTCATTGATCGTGAGTCTACTGCCCTCTTGTCTTTTTTTTACTGTTGCCACATTTTTCATTCCGATAAGTCGGCGTGTATGTTTACATTCTTATTGTGTTTGTTTTTTCAGAACGTGTCACCTCCCGGTATTATGTGTTACCGGAAGTGGTGCTTGAACATGGACAAGATGCAATGGTTTTCGCTGCGATGCGTAGAGTTGATGGACGGCAGGTAACACTTTACTGGACCACGTGTCCTCTTGCAAATCAATATCAAGTGTTTTGATCTAAACACACAGACTGAATGAAATTCACTTTTGCAGGTGGTGCTCAAATGTGTTCCTGTAGATCTTACTAATGAATTTGCTTCATCTCTGCTGTGGTCAACATCATATAGATGCTATGTGGTAAGTGTTGAGTAGGTTCAGTTATATAAAACATAGTTATTAACAACAACCACTTATGTAGTAAAGAGTGATTGAGATGAAAGTTCTCTCTCTGTATGCTTTCTCTAGTCAAGGTGTCGTGAGCCTGTATTTAAGGAAATAGCAGTGATGTTGGACATGCAAGTGACTCCACCGTGCCCTCACGTGATACACATGCTCGACTGGTTTGAGTTTCCCGACGGATACATGCTCGTCCTCGAGAGGTTGTCGGAACCCTGGGTGAGGATGGATCGATTTGTCCAAGAGAACGGTGGTGAGCTGAGCGAAACAGTCGCTCGACGCATGGTTCGCCAGTTGCTGGAGACTTTTGATTTCTTCACTCGCCACAGAGTGATGCATGGTGGCATCTCTTCAGAAAAAGTCATGATTAACAGAGACACCCTGAGGCTGAAGGTCATTGGCTTTGGTAGAAGCAGTCCCAGCATCGTTTATGATATGGAGGGTACGCAAGCAAGTAAGTAAATCCTACTGTCATGTCATAATGTGGAATTGTCAAAATTATAGAACATTTGTGAAAGTGAAGTGACACGCACAAAATCACCGGTGTTAAATGTCCACTGCTGGTGTATGTATGAGGTGTATGAACAGACACTGAGGCAGTGTTGGATCTGCTCTTTTTAGTGTTAAAGGTTGAATTGTTGTGATGATTATAATCAGTAGTCATGACTAGGGCCAGACACTTTTTTTAACTTTTTTTTTGGGTGATGCCCTTCTTTTTTTTTTTAGTTCCATTTTAGACGTTTCAAATATTAAATAATTTGTGGTCAGTCTCATTAAAATCCATCATAGGAACAGCGCATCCCAGTAATGTGCGCGAGTGATGTGTTTATACTTGTCAATGACGAGCGCTAAAATCTGCAGAGATCTGCAGGCTTGGATTCCGTACGGCCTTAGTGATGACACAACTGATGTAAAGCAAGCACAAATACAATACGTCTTTGGGTTCAGTCTCTTAATCTGTTATAACGAGACACTTCAGACAACGTAAAACATTATTAAAACAAGTGTTGGGTGTAAAAGTTATTCATGTAAGCACGTAAACCGGTGATTTTGCTGTGTGAATTGACTCGGATGATTTGTCTCTCATTGATGACTTCTGCTTATGATGTGGATCAATTGTTGTGCTAAACGATGATCATCTCTTTGTAGGTCAGCCATTTTATGAGAACGCCCGTTATCGACATGAATGCAACACTCACCACCTTTATACTATGTGTTGTTTCATCCACGTGATGTTTAATTTAATGATACGTGAGGATCACCTGACAGTCTTGAGAACCCGTGGAATATCTAGAGGTGAGTGCAAATCACTAACTCAACCATATAAAATATAACACTGTCAGTGGCGTAAACTTCAGAAGCCTACGGATGATGTCATAAACAGCTAAAGCACTAGAGTACGGATGATATTTTCAAAAAGTCATTGTTATCGTGACTTGTTTTAATAAAATTATATCTCTTCTCTTCTTTAAACAGAATGCATAGACTTCTATATAGTCTGCATAGGCTGGTATAATAAGGATCTTAGGGATCTCCAAAATCATCCCTGGATAACACGAGATTAGCCCCACAAATTGGGCAATGAGTCGTCAGATGACACGGGTAGGATTTGTTCAATTTTAACTGTTTTTATAGTGAGGGATGTCTAAAGCAATCCGGTTGTTATCGCAGAATAACCCATGACAGACTGATCTTGATCTTGTATCTAGAGCTGTTACTATTGATTATTTTGGTAATTGAATTATCTGGTAATCTAATGATTTTTATCCAGTAATCGAGGTAAACACAGACTTAAAGGAATAGTTCACCCAGATATGAAAATGCTGTCATAATTAACTCATACTCATGTTGTCCTAGCTGTATTTGACTTTCTTTCTTTGGCCGAACACAATCAGAGTAATACATTTAATCACATTTTTACTTGCACTGTCATTTGTTAGCTGCATACAGTATTTCAAAGTTCTTTTGGGATGAGCTACTTTACTCAATTCACTGTTGTTGTTTTTTTGGCATTTCTTGGTTTCACATCAGTTTTACAAAAAAGTAACACCACAGTGAACAACATGATCCTTTTTTAGCTATTTCGTTCACAGCACAATATCATGTAAATATCATGCTGATTTCTATTTTTCTCTTTTGCAGATTGATGGAGCACACAACCAGTAGGAAAGACTAAGGATCAATAGACACAGGTAAGTTAACAGGTAAGTAATAAAGTTTGTCTGTAACACAGTAACACTTATTTTAAGTAATTTATGTAAGTTGTTGGTCAGCCCTGTTGAAGAAAAACAGCATATGCTGTGTTAGGTATGTTTTGCTGATGGTTTAAGCTGGTCACATGCTGGTCTTAGCTGGTCGTGTTTATTGTTTATTTAGATCCCTATTAGCTTCCACAGAGTGGTTGCTAGTCTTCCTGGGGTCCACAACCATTACAGACATTGATAATATCGAAGAAAAAAAAACATCTAAACAAAAAGAAACAAAAATACAGTACACTTAAACATATCAACAATAGCAGTAGCAACACGTAGAATGTACACCTACGTATAAATAACAGAGATGGCAAAAGTACACACATCCTTTACTTAAGTAGAAGTACAGATACTCATGTTTAAAAGTACTCAAGTAAAAGTTGAAGTACTGACTAAACTTGTTTACTCAAGTAAAAGTATAAAGTATGGGCTCTAAAATGTACTTAAGTAAAAAGTAGCCAATACTACTACCTGTTTTAGAGTCACGCTCGTACCTCACAACTGAACTACCATTATGTAGAACACAAGCATAAAAAAGACTGATGGAATAAATCTATTTGCCACTACCTAGGTAGTGGAAAAAAACACAAATTTATAATACAATTATGATGTAAGATAAGAGTGTAAAGGACAAGCGTATTGATAATAATTGTGACAGAATTCCCTTTGTCTCAAGTTCTCAACCATAATTTTAGCTATTCTTTGTGTTGCCTTCCGCCTTGGTCCGTGGCAGCTTCTTAGACTACTAGCCTATGTCTGCGATGCGTAATAGCCAGGAAATGACTGTTTGGTACTGTGATTGTCAAAACATTTTATAACAGAATTTCACTGCTTTCAATTTTAGATTAACTGTCCCTTTAAATTTTAAGCACAGACCATTCATGGACATATCATTATACAAAGGTTGTAGACACTTGGGAGATCTTGTCAAAAAGAGAAAACTGAGAAATAAAGAGATAATTAATTAGGCAAGTCAATTTACTTGGTAACCATTACTGTTTTTCTCGATTGGTTAAACACATTTCTTGAAATTATGCCTCGCTTTAAAATATTAAATGTTTAGCCTCTTACATTGTACGTTACACTCGTTCAACATTAAAACTGATGTCAGTGTTGCTAGATTAGGTGGATGATTTCCAGCCCAAAGGCTCACTAAAACCTACTCACTCCAACAAAAACCAGCCCAAAATTTTAACTTCCAAAATAATGTGATAGTATTTTATTGCAATGTCAATCAACGTTGATAAGGATCGTTTTTTATTTCCTTATAATTTTAATCATGACAAGATGAAAAAATATAATAAAAATCAGGAAAATAGATCAAACAGATCAAACAAGGCAAATGCATTAAGAAAATTAGAAAATAAGACTAATAGGATATGTCCAGAAACCACTTCAAATGGCAATCAGGAAATTAGCGCATTTTTGTGCAAAAGTGCCCACTATAATTAGTTCATCGGAAAGCATCGCAATGAGCAGGTATTTTTCACTCGTTCATGAACTTAACGCACACACCACGATAGCAAAAAATATGCAATTCATACATACTAATGAACAACAATAATGCGCTTACCTTAACGAGCTGCCTTAACTTCTGAAAGAACTACAGTACATCTTTCGTGAAGTATATGTTTGTAGAACATGCGAATAGCTAAATTACATATTTAAAATCTGGTCCTTTCGCGCTAAAAAACCCTACCATTCACGAGTCACCACATGATGCAGAATATCACGCTCGAGATCTGAGAACAGTTACTCCATCTTCTTTGATTTGATTGGTCACCGCTTTGCTCTGTAAACAGTAACTCCCGCCTTCTTACATTTGATTGGCTAGTGGCCACCTCACACAGCGCTTCGGCTTTTAGGCAGACCTATCATTAGGTTGAAAAAGTCACGCAATGACAAGAAATAATATTGATTGTGCATCAAATACAGATTAAAACTAAAGTAACGAGCCTGGTTTGAAAAAGTAAGAAGTAGAAAGTACAGGTATTTGCGTAAAAATGTAAGAAGTGAAAGTAAAAAGTCGTCAGAAAAATAAATAGTGGAGTAAAGTACTGATACCAGAAAAATCTACTTAAGTACAGTAACGAAGTATTTGTACTTCGTTACTTCCCATCTCTGATAAATAATCATATCTACACACTAGTACTCTTTTGAATATTTATAGGGACATTATTCTACGCAACAGAACCACAATAAAATACAGTCTTTCAACCAATTAGTTTGTGGGCATGGTAAATAAGTTGATCCTTACTCACTTGACGTGTCAAATAATCATGTCTTGAGTCCCACATGAACAAGCTTTTTAAAGAAGACACAAGGAGTGTGATGCTTTTATACCTTATAAAAATATACCACCAGTTATAAGTGTAGTTTAACCTTAACCGGCAGCCACGATAACTTTTTATGCATGTCACTAATATTGGTCCGGAAAGTACAATGAAGCACAAGCCTAGCTGCTCTATTCTGAACCATCTGAAGTTTTTCTCTGATGAACTTGACCATAACAAAGGGCAGTACTCAAGATGCGATAAAACTAGTGACTCTACCACATTTTTTAAAAGTGAATACGGAATAAATGCTGAAAATTCCTGGCCACCGCTATGCCTTTTCCCTTGTGTGCCGAGCAAAATAACGATACTGACGCAGTAACTGTAACAACAGGCCCCGGAGGGTGATTTATTCACACAAAGTGCAGAGTGACAAAACAGTGGGGAAAATGTCCGTCCGTGTGTCTTCAGGTGCGCTCCGGGGGTGATGTGCGGATTGTGTAGGTGTCAGTGAGTAAAGTTGAGGTAGCTGGTTGTCAGCCGCTGGTCTCTAGACAAAGACAAAAACACAACATTCTTTTCATCCGAAGTCGGAGCTTACCCTCTTCTCCTGGTGCTGACGACCGGCAGGTGCGTGGCTCTGATTGCCGGCTGATTGCGCAATGGGAGACTCGCCACACTGACCCCCCCACAAAGCGTCGTCCTAGTACGGTGGGTGAGCCTCCACGGGGAAAGGGTTGTTTGCCGGGGAGGAGGAGGGTTTGTCCCTGACCAGGATGTCCAGCCTGACCACATCCTCGACAGACCGTCGGTGTTGCCGTTGGCGGCCCCTGCCCAATGTACTACCTGAAAGTGGAAGTCCTAGTGCACTTGGAACCACATGGTCACTCGGGCGTTGGTTTCTTTAGCTTTGGACATCCATTGTAGCGGGGCATGGTCGTGACCAAGGAGAAGCTCCATCCTAGCAGATAGTAGCGGCGCTCCAGGACTGCCCACTTAATGGCAAGGTCCTCCTTCTCCACCGTGGCGTATCGGTATTTAGCCGGTGTGATCTTCCGACTGATGTAGAAGCATTTTACAGCAGAAGTCAACAGAAGCGCTTAAGTGTAATTGATTAATATTGTCTTTTTGAGTTTAAGCGCAGTGTCATAGCTTTGTTTACCTCCGCCGTGTCAAGTGTTGAAGTCGCGTTTGTTCTCATGCTGGTTTTGCTTGTTATTGTGAGATTTTGAAGGCGTGTCCAACTCCAGGAAGGGTATTTAAACTGTGCTCTCGGCCCAGTCAGTGGGAGAAGCATTTTAAAGCAGAAGTCAACAGAAGCGCGTAAGTGTAATTGATTAATATTGTCTTATTGAGTTTAAGCGCAGTGTCGTAGCTTTGTTTACCTCTGCCGTGTCACGTGTTGAAGTCGCGTTTGTTCTCGTGCTGGTTTCACTTGTTATTGTGAGATTTTGAAGGTGTGTCCTGCTGAATTCAGTTGCGTGATTCAGACGGGTATTTAAGTGCGATTAACCACCGCGTGCAGCCCTCACCGTGTGAAGACCGAGGAGCGTAAAGACCATCGACTCTACCTGTGCGACTCTACCGAGCAAGGACACAGACAAGGCACTTGAGTATTAACTTTTTGCACTTCTATTTATTCTCTTCTTGTTATTTGTCTTGTATATTTCTTATTCCCCGCTTTTGAATATGTGTTTTCAAATCCCTACTGTTACTACAACTCGTAAATCACCGGTATCACGTAGAAGGCCACGCAATGCTAATGCTAATAATCTGCGCACTCTTTCAACGTCCACAACTACCTCAATTACATTTCCCATTGGCTTAAGGAACTGCCAATCTGCTGTAAACAAAGCAGATTTCATCACAGCTATTGCTAAACACTCTGGTCTTTCTCTTTTAGCACTTACTGAAACCTTGATCAAGCCAGAGGACACTGCCACACCGGCTGCTCTCTCAAATAACTACACTATCTCCCACAGCCCACGCCTATCAGGGAGGGGTGGAGGAACAGGTCTACTTATCCAAAATGACTGGAAGTTCAAACAGCTGGCACCCTCGTGTGACAACACCTCCTTCGAGTCACATGCTGTTACTATCATCCACCCTGTTAAAACTCATGTTGTGGTACTTGGTGGTACTTGGAGACTTCAACATCCACCTTGAAAAACCACAGGCTGCCGACTTCAACAACCTGACTGCGTCGTTTGACCTCAAGCGAGTTCCCACTTCAGCAACCCATAAGTCTGGTAATCAACTTGATCTTATCTACACACGACACTGCTCCACTCATCACTCCCAGGTCACCGCGCTGCACACGTCGGATCATTTCCTCATCACTCTTGATCTCGACCTAACTTTTCCAGACACTACACATGCTTGGTCACATTCCGGCGCAACCTACGATCACTTTCTCCCTCCCGCTTATCCTCTGCGGTCTCCGCCACGCTCCCTCCCTCTGAACAGCTCTCTCTCTCTTGGATACTAACAGTGCCACCGACACTCTTTGCTCCACACTAACCTCCTGCTTAGACAACCTATGCCCTCTAACATCCAGGCCCGTGCATCGCCATCTGCCCCCTGGTTATCTGATGTTCTCCATGAACATCGCGCCACGCTCAGCTCTGCTGAGAGAAAGTGGCGCAAATCTAAAGAACCCGCTGACCTCGGTCTCTATCAGTCTCTCCTCTCTTCTTTCTCTGCTGATGTCTCCTCTGCGAAAAACTCAGTACTACCACGCTAAAATCAACAACTCGCCTGACTCTCGTACTCTCTTTAAAACCTTCTCTGCTCTTCTTTGCCCTCCTGCCCCCTCACCTCCATTCGACTTAACAGCTGATGATTTTGCATCTTTCTTCGTAAAGAAAACGAACACCATCAGCAGTCAGTTCCCTGTGCCGCCACCTCTTGTTCACGCCCAAAATCTCGACACATGCTCGTTCCCCTCTTTCTCTCTCCTGTCTCAAGATGATGTCTCCAAGGTCATGTCTTCTAACCACCCAACTACCTGCCCGCTAGATCCCATCCCCACTCATCTCCTCCAGGCCATCTCTCCATCGGTTGCTCCCGCTCTGACCCACATTATCAAGTTGTCTCTCACCACTGGTACATTTCCCACAGTCTTCAAAAAGGCCCATATTACCCCGCTACTGAAGAAACCCACTCTTAATAGAATAGAATGAGAATAGAATGAGCTTTATTGGCCAAGTATGTTTCCACATACGAGGAATTTGTTATAGTGACAGAAGCTCCACAGTGCAACAGAAAGACAGCAACAGGACAGAACACAGATGATAATAATAATAATAATATACAATAATATAGAAATAGGCAATGTACAAAACAGCAAAAACACAATATACAATATAGACAATTATGTATGTACAGGTCTGATATGTGCAAATTTGGTGAATAAATAATGTAAAATAGAGTTGTGTGTTCCGCGTTTAATGTCAAGTGTTCATAAGATGGCTTGCCTGAGGGAAGAAACTGTGCCTGTGTCTGGTCGTTCTGGTGCTCAGTGCTCTGTAACGTCGACCAGACGGTAACAGTTCAAAAGGGAGTGTGCTGGGTGTGAGGGGTCCAGAGTGATTTTAAAGTGAAAGTGAAGTGAAGTGAAAGTGACCTATTAGTCAGATATGGTGACCCATACCCGAAATGTGATTTAACCCATTCAGAGAGTAGTGAACACACGCACAGCAAATCGTGAACACACGTACACCCGGAGCAGTGGGCAGCTATCACTGCAGCACCCGGGGAGCAAGTAGGGGTAAGGTGCCTTGCTCAAGGGCACCTCAGTCGTTACCCGCCGGCCCTGGGAATAGAACCGGCAACCTTCTGGTCACGAGTCCGACTCTCTAACCATTAGGCCACGACTGCCCCAAAAGGGCTTTACCAGCCCTTTGCTCATTCTGGATGAGTACAGTTCTTGGAGAGTGGGGCTGGTTGTACCAATGATACGCTCAGCAGTCCGGACTACCCTCTGTAGTCTTCTGAGATCAGATTTGGTAGCTGAGCTGAACCAGACAGTTATAGAAGTGCAGAGGATGGATTCGATGATGGCAGAGTAGAACTGTTTCAGCAACTCCTGTGGCAGGTTGAACTTCCTCAGCTGGCAAAGGAAGTACAGCCTCTGCTGGGCCTTTTTAACAATAGAGTCAATGTGAGTGTCCCACTTCAGATCCTGAGAAATTGTGGTGCCCAGGAATCTGAATGACTCCACTGCAGTCACAGTGCTGTTCATGATGGTGAGTTTGGGGAGAACAGGGGGCTTTCTCCTGAAGTCCACGATCATCTCCACAGTTTTAAGCGTAATCCTGCACTGTTAGAGAACTACCGACCGGTATCACTCCTACCCTTCATGGCTAAAACTTTTGAACGGGTGGTATGTAACCAGCTCTCATCCTTTCTCACCCAGAACAACCACCTGGACACCAACCAGTCTGGTTTCAAGAGCGGTCATTCCACTGAGACTGCGCTGCTCTCAGTCATTGAAGCCCTGAGACTGACAAGAGCTGCCTCTAACTCATCTGTACTTATCCTACTGGATCTGTCTGCTGCCTTTGACACCGTTAACCACCACATCCTCCTGTCGACCCTCAAGGCTATGGGTGTCTCTGGAGTGGTGCTACAATGGTTCAGGTCTTACCTCACAATTTAGAGTATCCTGGAGAGGTCTCTGAGCCCCAACATCTAGACACAGGGGTGCCTCAGGGCTCAGTGCTTGGTCCGTTGCTATTTTCTATATACACGACATCCCTAGGCTCTGTCATTCGGAAACATGGCTTTTCCTATCACTGCTATGCGGATGATACACAACTCCACCTGTCATTTCAGCCTGACGATCCAACTGTTTCTGCATGAATTTCAGCATGCCTAGCTGACATCTCGCTCTGGATGAATGACCATCACCTGCAGCTGAACCTTGCTAAAACAGAACTGCTTGTAATCCCGGACGACACAAAGAGTCATCACAACTTCTCCATTCAACTGGGCTCATCAACCATCACATCTTCCAGAACGGACAGAAACCTGGGAGTGGTGATAGACGATCAGCTTAACTTCACTGATCATGTTGCCAGCACCACCTGGTCCTGTAGATTCATCCTCTACAATATTAGGAAAATTAGGAAATTCTCCCACCTCGGTCTGGGAGAGCACTGCACCCAGGCCAGTGTCGGAAGCATCAGTCTGGAGGATGAAGGGGCAGTCAAAGTCAGATGCGTGCAGCACGGGGAAGGAGGACAGGGCCTTCTTCAACATCTGGAATGCTTTTTCCGTCTCCGGGGTCCACTTCGTCTTCTTTGGCTGCCCCTTTTTGGTCAGGTCGGTCAGGCGACTGGCTAGGGAAGAGAAGTTAGAGATGAAACACCGGTAATAGCCTGCCAGCCCCAGAAAGGCAAGTACCTAGGTCTTGTTGATGGGTCGGGGGGCGTTCCGGATCGCTTCCATCTTCTTACTTTGGGGCTGGATTAGCCCCCGGCCAATCCAGAAACCCAGGTACTGTGCCTCGGCGAGTCCCAGATGGCATTTTTTAGGGTTCGCCATCAGGCGGGCCGGTCATACAATTGTCGTTGATGCGTCAATGCGGTTCCTCATCTCCTGTATATGCCCGATGACGTTGCGATGGGGAGCCGATTGTTGCTCCCAGGCCCCTCGAGCCGCAACAGGCCGCGGGGTTGCCGGCCGAACAGGAGTTCGAATGGTGTAAAGCTGGTGGAGGCCTGGGGTACTTCGCGAACGCCAAAGAGCTCATAGGGTAACATAAGGTCCCAGTCGCGCCCATCCTCTGTCACCATGCTTCGAAACATCCTCTTCAGCGTTTGGTTAAACTGTTCCACCAATCCGTCAGTTTGGGGGTGATAGACGGACGTTCTGAGCTGCTTGACTTTGAGGAGGTGGCAGAGGTCTGCCATCAGCCGGGACATGAATGAAGTTCCCTGGTCAGTCAGGATCTCTGAGGGGATGCCCACTCGGCTGAAGAACAGGAACAGTTCTTTGGCGATGTTCTTGGCCCTGGCTTTTCGGAGGGGTATGGCCTTAAGGATACCTGGTGGTGTAATCTACAACGACCAAGATGTGTTCATGGCCTTGGGCAGACTTCGGTAACGGGCTCACCAGATCCATCCTAATGCGCTCGAAGGGCACCTCAATAATGGGCAGAGGGAAGCGGTGCAGTAACAGTAACAACAGGCCCCGGAGGGTGTGATTTATTCACACAAAGTGCAGAGTGACAAAACCGTAGGGAAAATGTCTGTCCCCTGGTGAGTGTGTCTTCAGGTGCGCTCTGGGGGTGATGCGCGGATTGTGTAGGTGTCAGTGAGACGTGAGGTGTAGAGTTGAAGTAGCTGGTCGTCAGCCGCTGGTCTTTAGACAGAGAGAAAAACACAACGTTAGAGAGTCTTTTCATCTGGAGTCGAAGCTCACCCTCTTCTCCTGTTCCCCAGCTTTTATCCTCTTCGTCAATGGGGAACAGGTGCTGACGACCAGCAGGTGCGCGGCTCTGATTGCCGGCGTTTCCACGGCGATGCTGATTGCAGTATGGGAAACCCGCCACACATGGTACTTACTATATGATCTATATGTTTGGACCAGGGGCCCGTTCTTCGTACCTAGCTAACTCAGTTAGCTGGATTTGATTGTTGACGATTTCGCATGATCTTGGATTGTTCGGTGTGGCAAGGGGGGCGTGGTCCAGCGAGGTCTGGGGAGAAAGGGATGGGAGATCGGCGGGAAAGAAGTATGGCAAGGGATGATCATAAACACCTGTCTCTCGTTTCAGTGATTGGCGAGAGGAGACTAAAAGCCAACATGAGCGGAGGACAGAAAAAGAGAGAAGCCAGACGATACCGGGCGAGAGACCGAGAGAGCTGGAGCGAGAGAGACCCAGGCTAAACCGGGAGTTTCGGTGATTGTGCCAGGAGGCCGAGTTACATATTATTTCCTTTTGCTTTGCGTTCTTTTTTATTTATTTGAAATAAACCTCTTACCAGCTAAGCCGAAAAAGCCTCATGTTGGCTTTTATTCTCCTCTCGCCAATCACTGAAACGAGAGACAGGTGTTTATGATCATCCCTTGCCGTACTTCTTTCCCGCCGATCTCCCATCCCTTTCTCCCCAGACCTCGCTGGACCACGCCCCCCTTGCCACATTCGGTTCTTCGACGCTCATCCTGGACTTGTTGTCTTAGCAACAGGTCCGTTAGCTTATACCTGCTCGGGAGCAGGTTTATTTCATGTAAACAGGATTAGATCGCGGTCATGATGCAGTCAAATCGGCTTCATTCATACAAAAGCAACTTGTTGTACAAGGTACATGATTAATAGAAAGAGCTTTGCGAATTTAACATGTAATTAACGCAATGTTTTGCTTTTAGAACAGTATTTATTGTAATGTAATATAATATATTTAGAACAATTTTTGTTTCTCATTTACTGTGAAGTCTTCGGTGAGGACCGAAATAAATAAATGAATGAATAAATAAAATATTGTTTTTTTTCTTGTAAAGGAGATATTCGCATATAATATAAAAATATAAAAAAGAGATATAAAAGCTCAGACAGTGCATATGATATGGGGATTTATAAAAAATGCAGTCTGTCTTGCCATTTGCAAATTTGTAGTATTCTAGTCTCTTAATTAATATGATATAAGTGAACTAAAGATTCTGCAGTCATGATCATGTCAAATGAGCATTATGTGTATTGATTGATGTCATAGATTGCATCATTGGCCTCTGAGGCCTCATGTTATTTTTTGAAAATAAATTATGATATTTGCAGGTAATATTCATTTTAATATTAGTAATGGTATTAAGCAAAAAGTAATTGAATCAATAAGGAAGCTGACTGAATAATCTCTTGGTTTTGATGGTGTGTGACCTAATGTGCACCTACAGTATCACCAGCACTGAAGCAAAATGAGCTGAGTCTGCATGAGTCAACAATCTTCAGTCAAATTTATGATGAAGACACCATTCCCTGACCCAAAACTGTTACACTGCAGCCCTAGCCATGACTATGGAATTCCAGACCTGACTTAATTAAAAATAAATAAATACAAAAATAAATCCATGAAGAAATGTAAAAAAGCAAAAATAAATGAGTATTTATACTTTTATTTCCTTATTTATGGGTAATTATATATTTTTTCATGTTTATTTATATTTTCATTTATTTATTTATACATTTATTTATTTCCACTTTTATTTATTTCCACATTTATTCATGTATATATGTATTTATTCCTACATTTATTTATTTTCACATTTATTTATTTATACAATTATTTATTTCCACTTTTATTTATTTCCACATTTATTCATGTATATATGTATTTATTCCTACATTTATTTATTTTCACATTTATTTATTTCTACATTTACTTATTTATGTATTTCTTTGTCTGTATGCTAATGAGTGGGGGCGTGTTTCACCTCAGACATTAGCAATCGATCTCAGAGCGGCGGTGCTGAAGCTTTAAAGCCACAGGGACACCTTGTGGTGTGACCAAACGAAACGAGGTTGACTAAGTTGCATAGAGAAGGCAATCTAGTCATTTAATATCACCCTAACTGTATGTGGATAGGGTTACCACACATAGCCTACATACTCTTTATTAGGGACATTGCCGTAAAACATTATCCGGTCGAGATTTCTAAAATGTCTTTGCACACATGAACAGAAACTGCACAACAACAGGTCTGCTATGAGACACTTGGAAGAATACACTTGGACATGGAAGCGCGTGAAATTATCCACTAGTAATCACATTTATTGTAAATGCGCTGGATGGAGCTGATAAGAGCTTGAGTTGTTTGTCGATGAGACTCGCACAAACCAGCTCAGAACGCCGAGAGAAACCAGCGCATTTCACTGAAGTCTACGCAAGCATTATGATCAATGCGTTTGAAACGCGTCTGCAAATGCAGTTTACATTCGCGTTTCCTAACTTTGCAATGCATAACACGTGGCATTTCGAATGCTTAAATTATAACGCATATTTCCATAGGCGTAATTTGCGGGTGGACGGGTGGGTCATGTCCCCACCACTTATTGGAAGAAATAAAAAATACGGAGTGTCTATTTACCGTTGTTTTGTAAACAGAGGCTATTTCTAACAACTCCGCCCATCAGTTTCAGCTTGGAATAGACAAAATGTAAAAGGCACACGCAAATCAACTTCTTCAGTGGCGTAGAGCGTAAAGCATGCGTTACCTACTTAATGTCGTCGTGGGTTCGGGACTGATGTCAGCTGAACTTTTCCCCTATCACATATCAGATTGTAAAGGTATTTATTTGTAATAAACGATGAAAATATTTGAAAATGGCTGTTCAAGTCATACATGAACCAAACATTTTGCGCTTAATTGCACTTTGGTGCTATATATTCGTCCTAATTGTTCTCGACATGCGGTTGCTATCGTCAATTGCAAGATTAATTACATTTTGATACTTGATAAAAAAACTCCAATAAATGGAAAAAGTCACAACTTTGTAGTTTCATGAGTTCAAAACAAAATGTAGAAAGTTTGTTGTATATTTGTAGCCTATCAGGCAATGCCCGTAAGATTTTTTAAAGATATTATTTTTCCATCTGTTTCCCCTGTATACTTGAATGTTTGTCCTTATTAGCAGGGGGTTCCCAAAGGCCTCAATCCTTGACCCAACAACAGGTAATCTGTGTCAAACACAAATTTTTAACATGGGGAAAACACATTAGTTTCAGTAGTTTTTATTTTATCACAAATTAATACGTTTAATTACGTACGGTAACAGCCATCCTTACATATAATAAAGCACAACATGCTTTAAATGATCTATTGATGAAAACATGATGTAGTTTAAAAACAAATGGAAGCAGATCTGATATGTGGAAATTTAGAATAGTGAGTTCAGCGGATTCGAACCTGCTTCACGGCAGTGTCTTTATTATTTGTCATGTGTCTTTCACACTAACGTTACACCACTGAAGCCGTCGATAAAGCGGCACAGTTTTTATACTGTTTTCTATAGGAGGAGTCACCTACATTTTTCGCGCTTGTGACGCCCATGAATATTCCCAACGAGTTATTACAGAAACTATTTATTAAAGTATTGTTTGTGTCGTCTTTGTCCCCACCACTTTTCAAAACAAAGTTACGCCACTGCATATTTCATAGATGCTGCTCTTAGATACAAAGAGTTTAATGAAAAGTCATCAATTGGATTTAGGGATCCGGGATTAAATCAAACCAAAAGTGCATGCTCATGTAAACGCAGTGAGACACGCATCTCACGCCATCGATACGTGCCCATCATGCCCATTCAAACAGCACTGTTAGGTAGCCTACAGGTATATCTAAAAAAAATTGAATATCATGAAAAAGGTCAATATTTTTTTCACTCATTTCAGAAAGTGAAACCTATATATTGTATAGATTCATTACACAGAGTGAATATTTCAAGCCTTTATTTCTTGAAAATTTGATTAATTCCCTTCTTTGGCAACATCGTAAAAGAGATGATGTAAATTTATCCTGCATCATAGTCAAACCGTGAACAATTTTACAAATAATATCCACAAAATCATTCCACTATAGCACCGAGTCTATGTACGAATGTGTCCAGTTCTGGGCAAAATGACCAACTTGTCATATTTCAGGATGGGTCTTTCACCTCTGTCTCATGCAGCTCTTGATTTAGGCAGTAATTCCTTTCTTCTCAACTGAATAGCCTCAGAAAAGTCATCGTTAATAAAAATATTTGTACCCTTTAGCTTCTTGGCTGAAGACATGATTGACTGTTTGTCTTTCAAACGTAAAAGCTTAACAACAATTTTTCTGGGCTTACCCCCCTCTTGATACTGTCCAATCCTATGCGCTCATTCATTTTCCATTTCTGAGTCATTTAACCCCATTTTACTTGAGAGAATTTCCAGAACTTTTACCTCCGATTCCATCCAGTTTTCATCTTTTTCGTCAGAAATCCCATCCACAATGATATTTGTCTTCCTCATCTGATTTTCAACATAATCCAGTTTAACAGGGAATCATTCCAATTCCTCCTTTGATTTGATGATATCCTTTTCACACTGCCTTATCTTGTCAGGTCCCGGGTCTGATTACCTGCTTGTTTAGTCCGTTTCATTTGTGTTTAGGTTTTATCAAGCACATGGTGTTGTTGTGACAGCCGCCCATGTGCTCGGAGTCCGCGTGTGTGTGCCCCACCCTCCTCGTTACCCTCTCATCACTCCACACCGGGTTTCACTCTAACCCTAATCCTTCCACACCTGTTTCCTATCTCGCTGTCTTTTTCTTTTCTACTTAATCCTCCGTGTGTTTCTGTCCTGTGTCAGTCCGTTAGCATTCCTAGCTCCCTGGCTACCCAGTTTATCTTGTCTTGTCTTGCTACGGTCTAGTTCACAGTATCTTGTCTTGTTTATGCTCCAGAGCTACTAGATGTCTGCACGGTGTTCTACTTCTCCTCTGCCCTCAGATCGCTGCCCCGACGGCCACGGCTCCCATACGTCCTCGAATGTTCTGAGATCTCTCTGCTTTACCACAGACCT
Source organism: Triplophysa rosa (assembly GCF_024868665.1). Classification (NCBI taxonomy): domain Eukaryota; kingdom Metazoa; phylum Chordata; class Actinopteri; order Cypriniformes; family Nemacheilidae; genus Triplophysa; species Triplophysa rosa. The sequence goes on along the minus strand of NC_079902.1, from coordinate 946,337 downwards.
CCTGGCGTTGCTGCTTCTCACTTCACTAGGACTCAAGTCACAGCTGCGTCTGGGTGATCTCCCTTCTCGCGGCATACGGACTTCACTCGTCTCAGGCATTCTCTACTTCTCCCGGAGAGGTTCGCGTCTTCGGTGTGGACTACTCGCTCAAGTGGATATCAGTTTGCTTGGTGGATTACTCGCTCAAATAGTAAAGTGACGATATGATACCAGAATCTCATTATACCGCTCGTCTCTTTCCCAGGCAGCCGCTCTCTCTCCTGCCTAGACGTTGCGATGGAGGAAATAATCAGAAGACTGACGGATCTCACCACTCGCCAGCTACAGTTCTCAGAACAGCTGAACCTAAAGGTCAGTTTATGGTTCTGCGTAGGACCTACGCCGTAACCTACGGCGTAGCCTATGTACGTAGACGACGCCGTCGTGAACATTTATGGTTCTGCGTTGAGACTATGCGTCGTACTGCAATTACACCGCCGAAACGCTAGTTGGCTCTTTGTGTTTTCATGGGTTTGTTCTTCTTCGCCGATGTTTTGTGTGTATGCTAGTGTATGCAAACGTCAATGGAGGCTGATCGCATCTTAATGGAGTTGGAGCTGATCGAAACAGAAAAATGTGTAACCGTTATATTATTAACCTTACTTTCATGTTAGAAGTTAAACAGATGTTATATTAAACTTGTCGATGCTCGCCATGTTGTTCTTTTGTGGACTCTGAACTTGCCGGAAGTAGACGCCAGAAATGCGTAGAAGGAAGTACGATGCTGCCAAACCGACCAATCACAGCGCTTGCGGTCCGCGTTGAGTTGACGCGTTGTTACATTTTTGGAGAGGTGCGCGTCAGGCTACGGCGTAGGGTATGCACAGGGCACGCGGCTCTGCGTAGGCTACGCCGTAGGTTACGGCGTAGGTCCTACGCAGAAGTAAAAATCGCCCATAAGGCAGGAATGGACGGAGAGCAGACCATAGAGGTGCTTAGAGAGAGAGTGGCCGCACGGGTGCCCCTTCCAGACACTCTCTCGACCGTCCATCATCACCTCACCAAGCTCGGCGACCTGGATGACATCGAGGCATACCTGCACACCTTTGAGGTCATCGCAACACAAGAGGTGTGGGACACGGCCAAATGGGCGCGGTTGCTCGCTCCCTTCCTAACTGGTGAAGCACAGCGGGCTTATTTTGCACTGCAGGCGCCGGCTAACGAGAACTATGAAGCGTTGAAGCGGGAGATCCTGGCCTGGGTTGGGCTGTCTCCGGTCTGTTCAGCCCAGCAATTTCATCAGTGGTCCTACACAGAGAATGTACCAATACGAGTACAAGCCACCCAACTGTTACGCCTCGCCCACCTTTGGCTGCTGACTGGGGACGCCGAAAAGGTCATGATGGCCACCGAGAGCGAGCGGGAGGGTGAGTGCAGTTCTCCTAACTTGTTTGTTGATCTCTTCCAGCAGGTTACAGCGGGTGGCTCCACGCAGCCACCTACATTGACGACCTCGTCATCCACTCGGGGACCTGGGAGGAAAATCTGGACAGATTGCGGAGAGTGCTCATGGAGCTATGGAGGGCAGGGTTAACAGCGAACCTGAAAAAGTACCTCCTCGGGCTAGTGGAAGCACAGTACCTGGGGAAACCGTGGAGCGCTACTTTAAGAAAACTAAATTAGACGTATTTCGTACAGCATGGAAGGATAGTATTCGAAAATACAGGAAAGCCCTAAAAACTTCTAGATCCGCCTACTTTTCATCACTAATAGAAGAAAACCAGTACAACCCTAGGTTTTTATTTAACACAGTGGCTAAATTAACAAAAAATAAATTGTCAGCGACTTAATATTCTGGATATCAACATAGCAGTGATGAAGATATTAGAGAAAAATTATAACAATGCAACCAGAAGTGAAACCCGCTGAACAAACTAACTACAGCGCACCTAAGGAGAAATTGCAACTATTTTATACCGTAGATCACGATGAGATGTCTAAAATCATTAGATCATCTAAATCAACAACATGCATACTAGACCCTATACCTACAAATCTACTGAAAGAGATGATCCCAGAAATTATAGATCCTCTTCTTGGTATTATAAACTCATCTCTGACATTAGGACATGTGCCTAAAGCATATAAGGTGGCTGTTATAAGGCCCCTTGTCAAAATACAGGCCTATATCGAATCTACCTTTCATATCTAAAGTTCTGGAAAAATTGTTTCAACTCAATTATGCTCCTTCCTCCAAAGGAATGACATCAATGAAGAATTCCAGTCTGGATTTAGATCATGTCACAGTACAGAGACTGCTTTGATCAGAGTTACAAATGATCTGCTACTGGCGTGTGCTAAACCTTAGTGCTGCATTCGATACCATTGACCATAGCACACTCCTACATAGATTCAAAAATTATGTCGGCATTAAGGGAATAGCTTTGAAATGGTTTAAATCTTATTTATCCGACCGTTTTCAATTTGTAGCAATAAACAATGAGGTGTCACGCAAATCGCAAGTCCAGTACGGTGTACCACAGGGCTCTGTCTTAGGGCCTCTGCTCTTCGCATTATACATGCTACCTCTAGGAGATATAATAAAGCGACACGGAGTTCGCTTTCACTGTTATGCTGATGATACTCAACTTTGTTTTTCCTCGAAGCCTCATGAAACACAGCAGTTCCATCGAATAATGGAATGCATAGTCGATATAAAAAACTGGATGAGTAACAACATTTTATTACTGAACACGGACAAAACAGAAGTGTTACTTATTGGACCGAAAACTGCTATAAGCAACAACCAAGAATACTGCTTAACTATTGATGGATGTTCCATAAAACCCTCGTCGTCAGCAAAGAATCTTGGTGTTCTATTCGATAGTAATCTGTCATTTGAGAGCCACGTCGCCAACACCTGTAAAATTGCGTTTTTCCATTTTAAGAATATATCTAAACTACGTCATATGCTGTCACTGTCAGATGCAGAGAAGTTAATTCATGCATTCATGACATCAAGACTAGATTACTGTAATGCACTGTTAGGTGGTTGCCCTGCAGGCTTATTACAAAAACTGCAACTGGTCCAAAACGCGGCAGCTCGAGTTCTTACATGTACAAAAAAGTATGAACATATTAGCCCGGTTCTGTCAACCTTGCACTGGTTACCTATAAAGCATCGCGTTAACTTTAAAATCTTGCTCATTACCCATAAGGCCCTACATGGTTTAGCTCCTCAATACTTGAATGAACTCCTTTTGTATTACAGTCCTTCACGTGCATTACGCTCTCAGGTGTCCTGTCAGTTGGTAATACCTAGAATTTCAAAATCAAGTGCGTGCAGGTGGTAGATCCTTTTCCTATCTAGCGCCTAAACTTTGGAATAGTCTTCCCTGCACTGTCCGGGAGGCAGACACACTCTGTCAGTTTAAATCTAGACTAAAGACGCATCTTTTTAATCTTGCATGCACTACACTTCCATAATATAAATCCTCTGAGGGTTTAGGCTGCATTAGTTAGATCAACCGGAACCAAAAACACAACTGATGTACTTGTTGCATCAAAGAGT
>NC_079902.1:940839-942687 GCF_024868665.1 Triplophysa rosa | reverse complement strand
TATTCTGTTCTGTTTTGTGAGGGAAATAATTATTTGATTCCCTGCTGATTTTGTAAGTTTGCCTGCTTACAAAGAAATGAAATGTCTATAATTTCACAGATCCTCCTTCACAGATGTTCTATAGCCACTATTTGGTTGTCTTGGCAATATGTTTTGACTCTTTGTCCTGTAACAGGCACATCCACGACCCATCTTCAGTGATCTAGTTAAGGGGAGGAGGTCCAAGATTTTAGGGTACACTGGCCCGTCCCTCAGCCCCTCAATGCGGTGAAGTCATCCTGTACCCGTGGCAGAGATAAAAAGCCCTAAACATAATGTTTCCAACACTGTGCTTCTCTGTAGGGATGGTGTTCTTGGGCTCATAGTCAGCATTTCTCTCCCTCCAAACACAGGAGTCAATTTTGGTCTCACAGCACTTTCTCCAAACCTTTTCTGAATCATCTTGATGTTCATTGTCAAACTTCAGACGAGCCAGACGGGCCTTCTTGGGCAGGAGGACCTTGCGGGTGCTTCAGGATTTCAATCTATTGTGGCATAGCGTGTTACCAATGTTTTGCTTGTTAACTGTGGTCCCAACTGACTTGAAATCATGAACAAGCTTCTTCCGTGTAGTTCTGGGCTGACCTTTAACCTTTCTCATGACCATCTTTACTCCATTGGGGAAATCTTGCAGGAGCTCCAGAACAAGAGCGTTTGATAGTTATTTAGTATTTCTTCTATTTTCAAATAATCGCACCATCAGTCGTCTCCTTCTCACCAAGCTTCTGTCTGTAGCCTATTCAAGGTTTGTGCAGGTCTCCAATCTTGTCCCTGACATCCTTTAAACCTATTTGGTCTGGACCATGGTGATGGAGAGGTTGAACTGGAAGATACAGATTCTGTTGGCAGGCATCTTTTATATACATAACAAGCTGATTTAGGAGTACTTTCTTAAAGTGACAGGACTAATCTGTGGTCCATATAGGCACAAAACCAATCTGTGGAGCCAGAATTCTTGCTGGTTGGTAGGGGATCAAATACTTATTTCACTGACTGAAATGAAAATCAATTTATAACCTTTATATTTTTTTTTTGGTTGATATTCAGTTTCTATCAGTTAAAATAAACCTACATTGAGTTTTAACATTGAAAATCTTTAAGGCAGGTGCAGGTCACACTCACACTGATCAAATCTGGAGCAGAAATCAACCGTCACTTCTGACGAATGAATAAATGTAAAGGATTCAAGAGTTAATGACGATCAGATGTACAGTGTTGAACAGAATGTAAAAGCTGTGTGTGTGTGTGTGCGCAGAGGTGGACGAAGTACACAACGTCCTTACTTGAGTGAAAGTACAGATACTACTGGTCAAATATTACTCCACTACAAGTAAAAGTTGTAAAGACAGATTCTTACTTAAGTAAAAGTACAGAAGTACGTGCTTTTAAACGTACTCAAGTATTAAAAGTAAATTTACTTTATGTCAGTTGTGCATTGTTTTATTGTCGTATACCTTATGCTTCTGAAGCAACCTACTGAATACACAGAGCAGCTCACAGTATCAGTTGTATTAAAGGAGTAGTTCACTTCAACATTTGCCCCCATTGACTTTCCATAGTAGTTTTTATTCCTACTATGGAAAGTCAATGGGGGGAAATTTTGCAGTGAGCAACTCTTTTAAGAGCTTTATATGTTTAGCACATATATGTTTAGTTTAGATATAATCCTGTATTATCATTTATCCTAATTATCCTCATTAGCCCCCTAGGCCTATATGTGTTTATGAGCAGTGTTCTTTTATTTTGTATATTCCCTTTACCAGTTTTAGCAGCAATTTACCAGTAAGTAGTAAGGTTCTTGTAAATAGT
>NC_079902.1:930202-935202 GCF_024868665.1 Triplophysa rosa | reverse complement strand
TGTCTGTGAGGTGTGTTCTGTTGGTGTCATCGACAGGTTTCTGACTGTCAGGTACCTTCGACAGGTGATATTCATCATGTAGATGTTTTGTTTTGAGATCAGCTGATGTCGGGTGATGTGTTGTTGTTGTTGTTGTTGTTGTGTAATGTTATAATGTCAAGCTGTTATATTGGCATTTGTTAACAGCACCCACAGGATGTAATAAGCTCAGCGTCGGGCTCTTTTACTGCTGCTCATATACACAGCAGTTTCTTATTATTCCCCCTGTGAATAATGTGCAGGATTCTCTTTTATGTGCCTGTGGTTTTTATATTCCCCTGGTTTGTGTGTCCGGCGTTGAGAGGATATTGCAGAGATATTTCATGAGCGACTCGTGTGTCTCTGTGCAGCGCTTCATGATTTGATAAGCCTTAAACAGGTGTGAAGTGCAGCTAAACGCTAAAAACACCTTCAGGTCAACGCAGTGAGCTTGTGTGAGATGAGGAGCGTCTCTGGGTGGGGGTGTGACAGTGTGTGAGCGGGTGTTTAATGGATTACAAACCCTGCTGTGCATCATGAGACCAGAGAGAGAGAGAGAGAGAGAGATACTTTGCTCTTTTTCTCTCTATATTGAGATGTATATATAGATACTTATATACTTTTATTTTATTTTGATCTTAATCTGTATTTGTGCAGAATGGTTATATTTAATTTTCCTGTGCTTTGGCAATGTAACATTTGTTGAATCATGCCAATAAAGTTTCTTTGAATCTTGAGAGAGAGAGAGAGAGAGAGAGTCTCTGAGCGTTCACCCCGTCATACAGAAGAATACAATGCACTTTCTTCATGACGTGTGTCTGACAGGCCGTGCGGGATCGGCTCGGGATCTCACGCCTTCTAGTTCGTCTTTAGTTTTTTGGTGAAGGTGCAGATTGTTATTCATGAAACATTCAGAAAGTTTCCATCGTCTCGCTTCTCGCAAAGTTGCTTGAAACTTTCAAACTCTCACCATCAGCTGAAGAAATCCAGCGCTCCTGAGATGTGCACGTTCACTCGTGGTCATGATTTTAAATGTGTGAGTACTACGACGTTCTTGAACAAGTATCACACACACACTTTATACTGGAGCTGCACAATATTGAAGAATATCATGAGAACATCACACAACACTGAGGTGCCATACGTGATCACTAGTGCTGTCTTCAAAATATAGATACGGCGATACCTCGTCATGAGCTCCTGACGATGCGCGCATCGATACACCTGCCTCCGTATCGATTCTGCAGCCCTTTTGAAATTAGCCAATTATAATGCAAAAATATTGTGTAACAATTATTAATGGTGTAAAGGATCTGATGCAACGTTTCACCATCATAACGTGACAGGTTAAGAGCGCGCTCTCTTACCTTCTCTCTGCATCCGTGAGCGCAGTATACATGAAAGTGCATTCTCGTATCAATCACGTAAACGGTTGCGTTTAAGGCAAAGTGTAAAGCTAGTGTCGTGTAGGCGCTAATTCAACACACATGACGCAGCAATGCTTTTGATTATCTACTATAAAACTATTGCACGTGATTAAAATCAATGAAACTCTCTCCGCTGGAGGGCTGTAGTGATGAGCTGCTCGCTCATAATACAGTAACACATTTGAAAAAGAGGTGAAAGAGAGACAGTACATGTGCGTGTAATAGAAAGTGAGGAGCAAACACCTGCTTAAATCTTACAGTACTTACAATATATCTAGAAATCCGTCATCTATTTCAATTCAACACATTTCTTTTTTAATTAAATCTATTTACACTGACTGCACATTTATGCATATATTCATATTTATTTGTTATACATATAGTCTATTTGTAAAGCACATGCATACATATGATGTAGCCTAGAAACCCTGTTTTAGAAACAAGGGTCTATGAAGACTTGATCTTTTGCAACTTTATACTCATTCTCAAAACTACTTTATGCAGTGATTTGTCAGATTAACTGATAAGTAGTTATGAATGGCAATTTTCTGCAAGTATATTTTGCTCTAAATCTTTCATATGAGAAATGTAATAAAAAATTGACCCGTATCGGGATACATATCGTATCGGGGCCTTGTATCGGGATGCGTATCGTATCGTGAAGTTGTTGGCGATACACAACCCTAGTGACCAGTGTTGGGTGTAACTAGTTACTAAGTAATGAGTTACTGTAATTTAATTAATTTTCTCCTGAAAGAGTAAAGTAAGGGATTACTCTCATTTTTTCTGTAATTTAATTACAGTTACTTCTGAAGTAATCAAACTAAATACTGTGTGTAATATATGTGTGTGCAATAGTGTAAATGACATCAAAATTCAAAGTCTGACTTTAAAATCCGTGCTTTAATGTATGATTCTCACATTTGTAATACTTTGGTCAGTTAATAAAACTACTAAAGGTTAATAATAAAGGTTGATGTAGGATATAGAAAGTAATTAGTAATTAAATACTTTTTTGAGAGAGTAATTTTTACAGTCATCTAATTACACAATTGAACATGTAATGAATTACTTTTTCACTTGCCCAACACTGTACGCGATAACCTGCTAAAGAATGCCACGATAATGATTAACATTTTATTATGATAGCTATATAATTAGCATACACTTTAATAAAGGTTTAAGATCATCAAACTTGCAGTGTTAGCAGAACGAGCGATTTAAACAAGACAACAACTGAAAGTGCTTGTTTGTTCTCCAGCGGCGTCTTCACCTGTGTGTTCTCTGTAGAGCGACAGGTTTGTGGATGATGATGATGATGATGATGATGATGATTCATCAGATCTCCACACTTCACACATTTCTCATCATTAACTCCAGCAGCTGTCATCTCATGAATCTACAGTAACACAACTATCACCTCATCTGATGTTCATCTGTGATCACGCTTACATGCGTATGAAAACTCATTATGATGTTTATTATGTGACTGTGACCTGATGAAATATCCTTTATATTAAAGAAAATTCTGTGTCACTGCAGACATATGTTGATATCTGCTGCTTCATCTGCTGCGTTCCCTTACTACACTGCTGTTTGTTTAGGGTTGCACTCTGTAGTGATGATGTTTTGTGTTTATATTTGCATGAAGCAGAGCCGATCCTTACTATACGCAAATTACGCAAGTTGCGTAGGGCCCCTGCACCACCAGGGGGCCTCCTTGAGTCCCAAATCAAAAACACTCAAATGTAAACAATACGCAGATTCAACTTTCTGCCTTCACAGTGTTATGATACAAACTTTACAGGAATCATTTGGAAATGTCCTTTTTAATACTTCATTTATTTAATTACTGTGACATAATCGGACATCATGCAGTGCACGCAGGTGATGACATGCGTATAATGTGATGATGCGTCTTTACATATGGCCATGGCTTCAAAATGAAGAAGCGAGAAAAAAAACCAGCAACAAAGTGAAGCAAAGGAACAAGATTCTTCTGTATGACGGGATGAACGCTCATTAATATTCTAACTTCAATAGCATTTACAGGGAATGACTTACAGTCACAAAACCAGCTGGACAATGTTCACGTGAGTCTGTATGAGACTGTATGTTTGCCCATGATAATATGTCATTATTAGAGAATAATTTATGTGTTTTCGTATGCTTAGCGTATGCTTAGCTTTCTTGAGTAAACTATATGAAGAGTTTGGTTCCAAAATGAGATAACTCCGTTTTTAAAAATGTTCAAAAATCATGTTTTTTATTATGTTATCATGTTTTTATTGTGTTACTTAGCTGTATTTTTTGAGTTATTATGGCTTAAAACAAAACAAACTGACTGCAGTTTGAAATAAAAAAACATGATTTTTTAAAAACGGACTAAACCAAAATCCCAAACAAAACTCTTAATATTTATCATGTTTTATTTTTGTTAATCACTCATTTTATTAGTAAAAATAAAGATAGATGGTTCCAGAGCCATGTGTTACTTTAGGTAAAGGATTATTTACATGTGAATCAAAATGTGAATTTCATTTTATACTTAATTGTTTGTACTGTCAGTTTAAGGTTTTTTGTCTTTCAGTTTTGATTCATTAAAGGCGGGGTAACCGGTTTCCGAATTACGCTTTAGACAACTGAGTCGAGCCGAGTACCAAAACAACCTTGTAGCCAATCAGCAGTAAGGTGCACAGGACGGACATTAGCCGAGCGCTGACCAAAGCGACAGATGGGGGTAGGGGTGGGTTTGTTTGGGTGATTTGAACATCAACAACGGCTAAGAGAAATCGGACACCCCGCCTTTAAGTGTGTTAATTGATTTATTATTTTTATTTCTTATAATTTACAGTTATGCTTATCTGATTTCACTATTATGACAAGGGCCCCTCACAAAGGTTTGCAGAAGGGCCCCAGACGTCTAGGACCGGCACTGGTGTGAAGGATTTAAATATCCCACAACAGTCAATAGTGCATCATTTGAGTTGTTTTATATGGAGATCACATTGGAGTGTGGTTAGTTTTTCTGATGTGTCTTTGTTATATTGAGCTGGTTAGTAGTTTATCTTTTATCACACACATTTATGGAAATGAAACCGTCTGTATAATCTTTAGAAAGCAGATTGCTGTTGTGCTGGATGATGATCAGTACAGAATGTAGTTTAGTGATGAACGCACATCAGTTTGAAAGTGTAATGATGTAGATGTGTGTGAGCTCACAAAATCCATCACTGAATTCCCGATCCGTCAGATCCGCCCTCACCACAGGCGGCGTCCTGTGAGCGCTCAGAACGATGATGCCGGCCGCGGGGAAGTGATGTTCTTAACCAATTAAAGTTGAGCTCAGGCCCGGCCGGTCCCGCTGTCAGCAGTCACAGGCGGTGAGGTGAGTCCACAGCGACCTGACGTGACAGCACTTCAATTACACCTGACGCTCTTCTGAGAGAACACCAGAGCAACACTGCAGACGTCTGTGAGCTTTATTAACCCCTCTCTCTCTCCCTCTGTCTCTCCCTCTCTCTCTCTCTCTGTCTCTCTCTGTCTCTCTCTCTC
>NC_079902.1:924210-926904 GCF_024868665.1 Triplophysa rosa | reverse complement strand
CTCCCTCTCCATGCTTAGTGTGTGTGTGTCTCTGTGTGTGCGCGTGTGTGTGCGTGCGTGCGTGCGTGCGTGTGTGTGCGTGTGTTTGTGTGCGTGTGTCTGTGTGTGTACAGTAATTAAGTTCAGAGGCTTTAGTTACTCCGATTAGCTTTGGGACTGCAGTGCAAGTACATTTATCACGCGCACACAAAACAATTTTCTTCAAAATGACCTATTTTACTCACTTAAGTGTGAAACTAAATGAATGAGTTGTTGAATGTCAACAACTTGAATATTTATCTGTAAGTCAGAGCAAACAAAAACACTTTCATATTGTCTTTGCAACACACACAGCCTCACACACTTTGTTGTATTTAGTTGTTGTCATATATGGAGTGATATATCATTGAAAAACTTTTATTTATTTACATTGAGGATGCAGTTTTGTGAGATCTTCGTTCTGACAGTACAGTGATATTTCATGAATTTCCCTTCAGTTGAGCCAAATGTCCATCATGCTTTTGTTATTTCATCTGTTATGAGGTTTAGCGTTAGAAATCATTTCATAATGTTTTTATGTGCAGTATAGAGTTATTTTTTAACAAAATATTTTCTTTGACTTCTGCCAATAATCGTCAGAGATATTGTAATAGAATATTCTGGAGCTGATGTGAAGAAACCCTAAAATAAAAACAGTATAATAATGAGAAACAGATGTGAGATGAGTGTCAGCCCATCATGTTTGACCTTAAGACACAATTAAGAGTTTCTTCTTTTTATCATCTTGTCTGGACTGAATCCTCAGCAAACACTCTCACTGCTGTCTAGTGCTGGCTCGATACCAAAATTTTGGCTTCGGTACGTTACCAGAATCTAATATCAGTACCACATCGGTACCATAGGCGATCAATAACCAACCCCAAAATAAATGATTTGAAAACATATTAAGAAGACTGCATGAAACTGCTGTAACTGCTTTAATGCATATTTTATATATTATTTTTATATTTTATATAGCACCATTTTATTTTTACAATGAAATTACTGAAAAATGCTTTGGTTATATAGACTTATACCATGGGCTGTTTGAATACTGGATTCTGATTGGCTGGAAGGTGTGCATTAAAAGCCTTTGACGCAGGGTTAGCTCCAGTCAGTTTGATTACATTTAAAATTAACTGACAAAATCACCTGTTTGATCTAAAATGACACTGTAAACATCAATAACAATGATGACAATCAAAAATGACAATCCAGTAACTTTGTTTACGTGAGCCTATAGATGGGTCTGTCTTGAGTTTCTTCACTTATAGAAAGCAGTGTGTATGGTCTGTAAACACGTGATGGGTCTGTCTTGAGTTTCTTCACTTATAGAAAGCAGTGTGTATGGCCTGTAAACACACGATGGGTCTGTCTTGAGTTTCTTCACTTATAGAAAGCAGTGTGTATGGTCTGTAAACACGCGATGCGTTTGTCTTGAGTATCTTCACTTATAGAAAGCAGTGTGTATGGTCTGTAAACACGCGATGCGTTTGTCTTGAGTATCTTCACTTATAGAAAGCAGTGTGTATGGTCTGTAAACACGCGATGCGTTTGTCTTGAGTATCTTCACTTATAGAAAGCAGTGTGTATGGTCTGTAAACACGCGATGCGTTTGTCTTGAGTATCTTCACTTATAGAAAGCAGTGTGTATGGTCTGTAAACACGCGATGCGTTTGTCTTGAGTATCTTCACTTATAGAAAGCAGTGTGTATGGTCTGTAAACACGCGATGCGTTTGTCTTGAGTATCTTCACTTATAGAAAGCAGTGTGTATGGTCTGTAAACACGCGATGCGTTTGTCTTGAGTATCTTCACTTATAGAAAGCAGTGTGTATGGTCTGTAAACACGCGATGCGTTTGTCTTGAGTATCTTCACTTATAGAAAGCAGTGTGTATGGTCTGTAAACACGCGATGCGTTTGTCTTGAGTATCTTCACTTATAGAAAGCAGTGTGTATGGTCTGTAAACACGCGATGCGTTTGTCTTGAGTATCTTCACTTATAGAAAGCAGTGTGTATGGTCTGTAAACACGCGATGCGTTTGTCTTGAGTATCTTCACTTATAGAAAGCAGTGTGTATGGTCTGTAAACACGCGATGCGTTTGTCTTGAGTATCTTCACTTATAGAAAGCAGTGTGTATGGTCTGTAAACACGCGATGCGTTTGTCTTGAGTATCTTCACTTATAGAAAGCAGTGTGTATGGTCTGTAAACACGCGATGCGTTTGTCTTGAGTATCTTCACTTATAGAAAGCAGTGTGTATGGTCTGTAAACACGCGATGCGTTTGTCTTGAGTATCTTCACTTATAGAAAGCAGTGTGTATGGTCTGTAAACACGCGATGCGTTTGTCTTGAGTATCTTCACTTATAGAAAGCAGTGTGTATGGTCTGTAAACACGCGATGCGTTTGTCTTGAGTATCTTCACTTATAGAAAGCAGTGTGTATGGTCTGTAAACACCGCGACCGGTTTGTCATGTGTAATTTCGCATGTAGAAAACATGACGCCTTTGTTAGGAGTCTGTTCGCTTTTAGAAAACAATGTGTTTGGTGTTTAAAGATGGAAACAGCGTTTCTCATTCGCTTTATGTGACCCTTCTTTTGTCGATGGAAGCACAGGCTCACAGCCCTGGATGAGTTTTCTGTGAAAAGGGGGCGGAGACTAGCAGCTCATTTT
>NC_079902.1:916074-922372 GCF_024868665.1 Triplophysa rosa | reverse complement strand
GAATATCACGCTCGAGATCTGAGAACAGTTACTCCGTCTTCTTTGATTTGATTGGTCACCGCTTTGCTCTGTAAACAGTAACTCCCGCCTTCTTACATTTGATTGGCTAGTGGCCACCTCACACAGCGCTTTGGCTTTTAGGCAGACCTATCATTAGGTTGAAAAAATCAGGCGATGACAAGAAATAATATTGATTGTGCATCAAATACAGATTAAAACTAAAGTAACGAGCCTGGTTTGAAAATGTAAGAAGTAGAAAGTACAGGTATTTGCGTAAAAATGTAAGAAGTGAAAGTAAAAAGTCGTCAGAAAAATAAATAGTGGAGTAAAGTACTGATACCAGAAAAATCTACTTAAGTACAGTAACGAAGTATTTGTACTTCGTTACTTCCCATCTCTGCTTCTCATGTAAAGGCCTGTCTGCCTGTCTGTCTGTCTGTCTGTCTGTCTGTCTGTCTGTCTGTCTGTCTGTGTGTGTGTCTGTCTGTCTGTCTGTCTGTCTTTCTGTCTCTGTCTGTCTGTCTGTCTGTCTCTGTCTGTCTGGAAGACTGCATTTATTTATTTATTAGATATAATTTATTATAATAATCTTGCTTGGTCTATAAACACCATGCACTGTGCTGTGTTTTACCTTTCTGTGTTTTTCTGTTTTTCTAATTTACTCCTGTAAAGCTGATTTGGAACAATGCACATTGTGAAAAGCGCTATATAAATAAATTGAATTGAATTGTCTGTCTGTCTTTCTCTGTCTCTCTGTCTGTCTGTCTCATGTCTTCTCATGTAAAGACCCGTCTGTCTGTCTGCTGAGGACATTCTTTATCTGCCGTTTAAACTCAGAGATCTCGCGTCTCTTGAGGTTTGACAGTATTTCACACTTTTATCCCAGTGGATATTATACTACTTCTTTACATTCCCGTCGCCATACATTTTGTTGTTTTAATTTTAGTATCACTAAATTGCAACTAGGGATGTGCACCAATATTCAAATATTCGATCCGCAATAAATATTCGAATATTAAAAATGCTATTTGAATATTCCTATTTTTCATAAGAATAAAACTGCGTCACCACAAGGTTAAGTTACTGTTACAGAAGACCTTAGAGTCAGGTCTTATTTAACGTTTCTTCACTTCTTCTGTCATGAGTTTTTAATGTACAGAAAATATAAAAAATCATTTGTATGTGTTCCTCAATCTTTGTTCACTCAGATCGCAAGCTAGTTTAAATAGTTTAAGTTTACACACTGGATGCCCGGATCGCGTTTTATGCTCGGCTCACATCACCATATTAACATGTTTCAAAACTGGTGAGCCACAGAATTCGTTAACATTACATTAGGTATAAAAATATCAACGTAATATTAAATGATTAACAACAATAATTCATTTATTACCATTACTTGTTTGGAGCGGTTGTTCTTAGTAAATTCATATTTGTTCGTTAAAAATATATTAAGTAGGCCTAATGCTAATTTCAACATCTTGAAACATGAAAATGTACATTTCACTGCAACAAATGTTAATGAATTTGGCCTTAACATAAGACTGACACCTTTTTCCATACCTAAAAGCAAGAATTTTCCTTCTAGAAGTTCAAATAGGGTCGTCGCCTTCAAGTTACAGCCTGTAGGCCTAAATAAATTCGCACGGATGCTTTTTTTGTTTGTTTTAAAACGCGCTGTGATTCCTTACCTTAGTTGAAATAAATAGGCCTACGTTATTTATTGATGCAAATCCAATGCAAAGCTAAACAAGACAGACACTGACCGTGAACGACAAAGAAAACAATATTTATATGCGTGCTGATCAGCAGAATATCTTCCTCAGATGACGGTCACGTAATCAGAGGAAAACTTTGTTGCGGGGTATTTTTTAGGATCTTAACAGTCGGCATGAGATATCAAGTCCGTTTACTTTATTTATTATCAACATTATAAACAATAAAGCCAGATATTCTTGTCAGATCTGGGTTTTGTAACCGGAAGTTATAGAAGAGCAGCGCGTTTTTCCGCCGTCGGCTTGTTGAACAGACTTTCACCAGAGTAAAATAGACCCATATGCTTGTTTTTCTTACCAAGAACATGTCTGTAGCGAGGAAGGCGGGACGAGAGCCGTGGGGCAGGAAGGCGGGGCCGGTGGCGTGAGTGATAATGAGTGTCAGCTGTACGCGCACCGGTCCCGCATGCCTCACGGGGAGCTAGGGAGCATAAGAGGACGAGCGACGGGACTGCCGACGAGAGAGGACCGGGCCCGGAAACTGTTAAGTTTGTTTATGTTTGTGTGGCCGGCAGTCGACCGTGAGGTGGCTGCCGGTCTTTTGTTCTTGGATTATTGTTTGTTTATTTTCATTAAAGTTTGTTAAATGTTCGCCGGTTCCCGCCTCCTTCCTTCCCTTCTATTGAACTTTGTTACAATGTCAAACAAAATAAACAAGATAACCATATATCACAGACTGTCAATATACGTTGCGTTTTGTTGTGTCTGTTTTCTTTTTGTATTATACCGTTCCGCGCAGGTTTAAATGCAGTTTTTATGTATTTTTCTATTTTTTCAACATAAAAAAACGATATACAGGATATAATATTAATGCATTATGAATATTTAACGATAATTATAAGCTTGATGTGAAATTGTGACTAAATAAAAACGTAACAAATTACGTCATTATTAACTTAATTTAAATAAACCAATATTCGATTATTCGTTTTTTTATGAGCTCAAATATTCGAATATGAAATTATTGAAAAATGCCCATCCCTCATTACAACTTATAAAAAAGTGCTATACTACCATGTCTTCTATTTTATAAATGTGCCATTTTTCATATCTTCTCTTTTCCTTATTTCTATTCTGCACAATTAATTTAATACTGTAGATTTATTTCAAACCCAAACTAGACAAGCATTTCATAAGACTGCTCCATACCAGAATTATTTTTAGGTTTATTGTAGTTTTGTTTACACTTAGAATTAGCTTTTATTTGATATTTTTTGTGTCTATGTTTTTATGTAATTTTATGTACTTTGTAATAATGTTTTTATTAGCAATTTTGTTATGGGCATTAGTCTTTATTGTTTCATTTTTTGTAATTTAGATATAGTTCTTTCAGTTATGGTTAGGGTTAGTACTTATTTTATTTAAATTTTTGTACGTTTTTCAACTACATTTTTTCATCTGATGCATCAAAGTACACATGAGATGTAATACATTCATCTTGACGTTTGTTAAGATCTGTCAGTGAGTGAGTTTTTTTCCTCTGAAGCGTCTGTTCTGTGATTATATGATGTGCAGGTGCTTCTATTGTCGCTGTGAATCTCCCTGTGAGCTCCTCAGAAATACTAAAAGACCTTTAGTCACGGTAAAGATGTGTGATTGAACAGCCATTTCCAGCTCTCTGATGGTCTGAGCTTCACACAAACTCCTGCAGAAATGGACCACAGTAGGAAGAAACCTAATGGACCTGATTGAGAGCCCTGCTGCGTGCATGAGAGCCCGAATCAAGCTTTTATCTGCTACATTTACCCACCGCTGGGCGAGAGAGCTCAGGCCGTTCATCTCTCTCTCTCTCTCTCTCTCTCTCTCTCTCTCGGTGAAGTTTGATGCTTGATGTGGAGTCGCTGTGTTTGTGTGACAGTGAAGTGACGAGTGTAAATGAGTCTCATTGATTGTGTGTGTAATAATGCTTCATTAACACACTGAGATGTCTCGCTGTGATGTCACACAGACTGACGGAGACGGTTTGAGATCATTTAGAGCGTGTGCTCATCTCGAGACTGTGTGTTGATTCTGATGTTGTTCTGTCCATCACTCTCTCTCTCTGTGTTTGTGTGTGTGTATTATATATGTGTGTATGTGTGGTGTGTATTATTCATATATACTAGCACACAGAAGGCCTCCGAGCTCCAGACGAGAAATTAAAAGCCACAGGAATGTCATTTAGATTTCACGAGGCGTCTGCAGAAGCTGGAGTGAATATGAATGGGCAGAGAGCTCTTCTCATTGTCCCTGCAGCAGGTCTGTGTTCGCTCTTTATTCTTTAGAAGTGTATCGGAGCGTGTCTGTCTCTCCGGCGCTGACCCGGGCCGCAGGGGTCAGCCGCTGAGCTCCAGATCTCTGGAGAGGACAATAGATCTGATCTCAGGACACATCCGCTGGAGAACAAAGAACACAAGAGGCTTGAACATCACAACGGAAACAATATTTAACATCTGCATCTCCTGAAGTCAAGCTTCAAACACCACCAAATATAAAAAACTATATCTTACAAACAGAGAGAGAGAGAGAGGGGGCTGTTGTTCTTCTCATGGAATGTGTTTCGCGTGACCTCTTGACCTCCTGTGACAGCACACACACATTTGCTCTCATCTGTAGGGTCTGTTGATCACAGCTCACATGATCTTCAGTGAGTTTTTACACTCGTCTGTGTTGAATGTGTGCACTGCTGCGTGTCGTCCGAGGGTCCGCCTCAGGGGTGTGGCCCCCCTTCACTTTTTCAATCACTGCTGCGTGTAACACAATGCACTATACAAACTTCTCTGGCGTAAACCACCATTCCTACAGTGCAACAATACTGGGGAAGGTAAACATTGGTGTAGTTAAAAATATTGAAGTGTCTTCAACATGCTTAACATGAACTTTATTAACATGCTTGCATGCACTGTATGGAAATAATGAAAGCAGAGAGACATTTTTCTTGCACACCTGCATTCATTTCACAATGATAACAATGAGTAATTACATCTTTTCAAGAATTACAACATTTCAAGAATCCAGTCGCATTATGGCTCCAACTTATAAAAAGAACATATTTTATCTTAAAAAACAAACAAAGTTGATTCATTTTTTAACCAAGTGTACTACAGGGGCTATTAATGTTCCAGTCAAAATAAGAAGATCTGTATTATTTGGTATTAACTTGTTGTAGTTTCATCATGTTTTCAGTCACGTGTCGTCACCCTCGCGTGCCTGCGTGCTGCAGTTGTAGCAGGGAAACACACAGACGTGCATGGACATTGATTTTTGTACGGCACGAGTTTGTGTTTTCGGACTGGTTAAAATGCGCGACTGCGTCGCTTTTGCATGCGTGAATTAGGTTTCTATGTTGCATATTTTTGTCGCTATTATTAATGTAAATGATTACACTGACAAATAAACTAAATTGTTGACATTTTTACAGGGGCACATGCCTCAGTAAAAGGGGTCTAACGACGCCCCTGGTCCGGCTGAACATCTGTGTGTGTGTGTGTGTGTGTGTGTGCGTGCGTGCGTGAGTGCGCGGGTGTGTGTGTGTGTGTGTGTGTGCGTGCGCGTGTGTGTGCGTGTGTGTGTTGTGTGTGTGTGGGGGGGCTGATCTCAGATCATCTTCAAACAGCAGATTCTCTTCCAGAAGCCAGCGGTGGTCTCCTCACACATTCCTTGTGTGTCTCTCTCATGTCATCAAATTGAAGTGTGTGTTTGTAAAATATTTCATTTAATGTTAATCCTGTGTGCGTGTGTGTGTGTGTGTGTGTGCGTGCGTGCGTGCGTGTGTGCGTGCGAGCGAGCGAGCCTGTGTAAATATGCATCTGCGTGTGTGTGTGTATTCATTAAAGCATTGAAGAATCTCCTAAAATGACCCACAAATAAATAAATGACAGTATAAATACCATTTGATATATTTTTATTGAAATAAAACGAAAGCAAACAAAAGCGTTTCAGAGATTTACATAAACTTTCATTGGTTTTCTTCCAGTATTGTGGTTTTTCTGTCAGGATGGTATTTTTAATAATCAGTGTGATGTTATGAGACGTTTACTGTGTGATGATTTGTTAGTAGAACAGATGAGTGTGTTTCTGTTAGATCTCTGGAGGAGAAAATCTTCTCAAGTTTGTCCTACAATAACACACTTTCCTCTCATCACATTTAATGAAATCACATTACACAGTGTTTTTTCTTTAATGAGCATCCAGATGATCTGATGCATTATGGGAATGGAGTTTGTGATCTGGCTTTAGTCTCTGAGAGTTTCTGAGATGATGTTTTTTATGTCTCATTGTGTTTCTTATGTCCTGTAGATTTGTTGTAGTGATTCTCTGGTGTGTTTATTTAATTTCTCTGCACATTCTTACAGTAACAGACAATGGAAACACAGTGAATGAGTTCAGATCACTGAGACATACATTTTTGCAGATTACAATGTATTTCCTTAAAAACACATGTAAGAGATGATAGTTGATGATTTACCTTGGATGCCCAGTCTGAAATCTCACACTTTCTCACATTTACTTTATTTACATGTTAGTCATATACTGTATATATA